>NW_017306761.1:112123-174418 GCF_000935625.1 Nanorana parkeri | reverse complement strand
TGATATAGAGATTTTCCCTTACTTCCTGTTGAGCCTTTTTACCAGATAGGAAGTGATGTAATCTCTCGGAGCCTCTGAGTGCAGTAAAACCTGACAGAAGTTCTAATTCCTCCATATTCTATCCACAACTGAAAACAAAATGTTCTGGATATAGATGCATTTTATTGGGAAACAAAATTCAAGTACATAAAAGTTGAAATATGTATACACCCCTACATTTTTATCCGAACTATCCTGACCCTGACTATCCCGACTGAAGTCTCCGTTCAATGAAACTGAGAAGACTGCCACATCTTCCATACTGTTATATAATATTGAATTTACGATTAGCAGTCACATCAGTTCCCCACATGTCTTTATTAACATAAAGCTTTTGTAGCACAAGAAATGGCATTTATTAAATTAGCGCGAGCAGTTACTGAGATTAGGAATGTGCTTGCTTTCATATCCTGCATCATTGTCTAAAGCTGTCCCTTTATTGGTTGCTATAGAAAAGACAAATCGCAAATTAGCAAAGTCATAATGTAAACATAATATGCAATCTTTATACAAATCACAATATTAATCAGATAATGTGCCTCCTGCTCATACATTTCTACAATGTGAGAGTCACATGGCCCCATAATTCTGGACCTTTATGATCATATTTGTTTTCTGTCTGTATTTTTAGGATTATAATATTGCAATTACTTTCCATGTTATACTAATATGAAAATCCTTCCCATGGCAAGTATATTTTCATACAGCAGTATGTCTAAGTGTTTTTCATGACAGTCTGCCTACTGATGCAATATTTCCACATTTAGAAGTTTCCTGTCATAAGATTTCCAACATGGCAATCTCTCTGAAATGCCCGCATAATACAACTGTATCTCTGATAAATGGCAGCATCTATGGCAATGATGTTGTATCTCTGCTAATATTTACATTATTGTAAAATGCATTATCTGCCAGCGACGTGCGGTCAGGGGAGGCAGGTGAGGCGGAGCCTCACCTAGTATGAAGGAAAATCTGTCAGATTCAAGTCTGAAGCTGATAGCTTTTTCTCCATTCAGCGACTTGTAACAGGTTACAGAGCAGGGAAAGCCTCCGCACTGTATAACCTGTCATGGACGGAACGCTGCCTGTTAATTGCAGGGGGCGCTGCATCCTGTTTTTGACAGCTAAGTTAGGTTACACAGCAGCGGTCTTCCCCACTGCTTGTGTAACCTAACATAATGAGGCAAGAGCTGCAACAGCCTCTACTCTATGTTAGGGGCTTGAGCTCCATGGATGGTTTGGACCAATTTCAAAGTGCCATTGGTCGCAGCTGTCCAAGGGCTGCTCCTCCCTGTCTCCGCCCTTCTTCCTCCCTCCCTCTGCCACACTAGCTTGGTGACCAGGTTGGGTGCGGGGCTTTGGCAAGTCTGGCTTCAGCGGGCTGGGGAAATGCCTCAACTAGCATGGAAGGTACTGCACGTCACTGAATCTGATTAGCTACAGGCACATTAGCTTATGCTGAGATATTCAAGTATTGTACCAAGCAATGGATAACCCCACACCCTTCACAAACCAACCTTGTTCACTGCTTTTTTTCAACGCTTTAAAATGTTCCCTCTAGTTTAGGATGGAATATCTGTGCAGGAACGCTGACATAAGCTAGTGTGTTCTTAACTTAAATTTAGTGTTGCAGCTAGGCTGTAGTCAGCCCAAGCTCTGAATTGTTATAGTTCTGCTTTTGCTGGGATTTCCCTAAACTCATATTATTGCTTGATTCTTCTTGCTGTTGGGGAGTGGCCCTGTCAAGAAAGCAAGAAGATACAGTTATTATGAATTATAAACATTTTGTTTCTCTGGCCAACCACTAGGAGATTTATTGCTAGTGGTGTTTGCTGGGGAAGAATATAAATACTTGGGATGACATTCTGGAAAGGTCCTTGAGTCCAGGGTTGTTTCCAGAAGAGGAGGTTCTGTTTTGCAGGGCTCTGCCTCCAAGGCCTGCTGCTTATGTATGGCATTTGCCAGAAGAGAGTCATATGCTTGAGGCCTGGTTGGACCAACAGGGGTGAAAAGTTTGTTACTGAAGAGTGACCCAAAGGGCTGGGTGCAAGCTGATGCTGGTGGGCATTGCAGAGAATTCTGGTGGCTCATCCAATAGGTACTGTGCTGCCTAAAGTTGCTCTTCAGTCTGAGCAGTCTGAGAGTCCTGGTTCCTGCTCTAAGACCCTTTTTTGTATTGACTGTGAGTAGAGGTCTGGAGTCTGCCCATCTTTATCACTTTGGGGTCATCTTGTGCCATAACCCTCTCTCCTCGAGTGTGAGGTCCCATAATAAACATTATTAAACTTCCTATAGTGACTGGCACCCAATTTCCTTTTTCAATTTTAATTTTACCCTGAGGTTTGAGATCATAGCCCCCTGAGCCACCTGGGGGTCCTCCTCATCTGCCTAGCTAAAAGAGGGTGCTACATCTGCATGCCTTAAGAGTATTTACAGAAGTAGCTTAAACTGAGAACATTTTGAGATAAAAGGGGAAGTATGAGTACATAGTGGAAGCTTCCACCGCCAAATGAAGAGCATATACAGTAAACTCCAGACTGATGATGTCTCTAAAAGGAATCAAACCCAGTATCCAACTACTGCAAGGCAAAAGTGCCTACCGCTACAGATGAACAGTAATACAAAATTATGTGCAAGTAATGAAAATGCCCTGTCAACAATATATCAATTTTACACCCAAAATGCCAGCTAAAGTTTACCCCACAATTAAACACAGAAAATAAGTGCTTTTCCATTTTAAGAGTTTTTGTAAGAACCTAAAAGTGAAAAAGAAAAGTATTTTCTCCAAAAAGACCTCAAATGTTTTTAATTGAATCAATCTAATTAATCTTTATTTTGCTCAAATACTAATGCTTTTAGAATACTGAAACAAATAGTGCATGAATGAGCATATGTACTTGTAATGCACAACTTGCCTGTCTCTCTAAACACTGCACTCTCCCGCCTCAAAGAACACATGAAATTGATAGTTATTATATTGAATAGGGAACCTAGACTCTCCCATTCAGGAATCAGTTTAGAAAGAACATGCTGTAACACACTGTTATTTCTTCAGAACAGAATTACGTTCAAAACAACGTTTGTTGTCTGAACCCCCAGAGAGGATTGTGGGGTTTTTTTTCTCAGCAAAAGTGGAATTACTCTTTAACATCAGTGAAAATAGACATAAAATCATTGGAGAAATTAAACATAGTAAAACAAAAAAAAAAATTAATTCATTCATATAAGGCTCATCACAAAGATAAATATAATTAAAATGTCAGAAAATTCAGCAATTGACTAAAAATAACCCAGTTTATCCCGATTACTCATAATAAAATGTGCATCATTAAGTCATATACAGCTCATCAAAAAGATATATACAATGACAATATCACAAAATTCATCACTCTTCAGTAAATATGCTAGAATTAGACTAATTCATCCAAACCACTTGTCTATAGTGAAAAAAGAATAATTACTGTGAAGCTTAGTATATTAATAATATGTCTTCATTTCCAAAAAAATATCACTCTACGAAAAAGAAATGAAAGGGCTACAAGACAGTCAATTTAAACTTTGAAATGGGTTATACATTAGAACTGCAATGAGAATGTGGACTAGTGCGGAGGTTTTGAGAATGCCCCACACTTATCAAAGAGTAACCTCTGATTTCTCAGGAGCGCGACAGCTGTTTGTGGATGTGTACTATTTCTTTAGACAAACAATGATTTGGGGTACTTTTGGGGTAATTGTTTTTGTGAGTACCAATTATTGTATGTTATTATATACTGGAATAAAATGTATATTTATTTTTGAGTCTATATTGTTCTTGTTGCCAGTTATGATCACTGTGTGGACAACCATATGCAACTGGTGTTGTTTTAATGGTCATCAAAAATTATGGTTTTGCCTTTTTGTACTGCACGCTTAGCAGTGTAGGGTCACATGTATACTTAGTCACCTTAGGCCACCAAACTAGTGTCTAAAAATATTAGTCTTCCATTTATAATATGCCATTTATATTAGGGTTTGGCCCCTTAACAGAGGGCCTGTGGTGATCAAAACTGGAATTGGAGGCTTTCCTTCACCTTAATTACTGACCTCCATGTGGTTCCTCTAATGGGCACACTTGTCCTTTATGGATCCCATGGAGTAGTATGTTTTTCCATCAAAATTTTATAAACTGTACACACGTTTGAGTAACTTAGACTTAACATTAAAGATAAAGACTTGGAAGAGTTTTCTGGGTACAGACTGGCCTTCCAGAATATGACAGCTGGCTTTGTTTTCATGAGTGGCTTTGAAATACATTTCTCTTGCCAAGGATTTTTGAACCTGTATTTCAAATCAGAATGCCAAAGATTTTCACGGCTGAACTAACATGGACTATTTGAATACAATCCAACCTATGTGTAGATAGATAATGGAAATTCATTTGCCCCGAGAAAACAATCTGCCAGCCTAAACTTGAGGTCAATACATGGGCATGAAGTATGAAATATCTTCTTTGCCAAACTGGCACTGATAAACCCTTTCTGCAATGTTTCATGTAAGAATGTCCACATAAGCTGCCAAAATCAAAAGTGCATTGTGCCATTTTATATGATTTTTTAATTAATTCATTTAATTTTCACTTTTTTTTTTCTATTATAGTAACTTAGATTTAAACTACACAGTTCCCAGTTACTTCTTGCTCCACTGACAAATGAGAAATCCCCAGTAAAAACTGTCACTGACTCAGGAAGTGAGAATAAATACCAACAATTGAGTCACAGATAGCAATAAAACCCAAGAGATGTTCTTTGTTACCCTTTCCTACTAGGAAAAACACAAATAAACTGGCAGGAACTTACATCTTAACATTCAATTAAATGTTTCATATTTCAAAGATGAAATGCCTTTTATTATATAAAGGGCAACATTGTAAAGCTTGCTTTTAATTCTTTTCCTGTGCTTGTACTTTATTATTGACTCTGGAGTCACATAGTGTCACACAGAGTCACTCTAAGTTGATAAAACTGTAAAAAGTAGGAATACCACAATACAATAACAAGCAGAAAGAATTTGAATTGTAGACCACAAACTGAAAGGTAGCTTGCAGTGCCAGACTGCTGTAAACAAAGCTAGAATGGTCTTGTCCTGTATTAGGAAGGGGGTGTATTGCAGGGACAATTCTATAGTTTTGCCACTTTATAGATCATTGGTTCGACCTCATCTGGAGTACGCGGTCCAGTTCTGGTCACCAGTACTAAGAAAAGATGTCCTTGAGTTGGAAAAAGTCCAGCGGAGGGCAACCAAACTAATTAGGGGTATGGAGGACCAGAGCTACGAGACAAGGCTACTAAATTTAAACATGTTCACATTGGAGGTGAGGAGATTAAGGGGGGGTATGATCTCCATTCAGAAAATTTCCCTGCACTTCCTGTCATGTAGACACAACCATAAGTGGCAAAGGATCACTCCGAACATGTGTCCCCAAGTTAAGCTGAGTGACAAGTCAAAATGCAAACCTGATAGGGGTCTTAACCCCTCACCACTCTATCCAAAACTAAAGAAACTGTTTTGGATTCGGATACTCTTTAAAGTATAACTAGAGGCAAATCTTATAAAAACAGAAGAAAAGTTGGCCACACACCAGATTCCGCTGGGATAGTTTTTTGAAACTTGTGCCACATCACTTGTGTCCCACCCAAGGTCAACCCCCTTGGACATTAGTGATGTGGTATATATTTTAATGAAGTATCCCAGTGGAATCTGGTGTGGAGCTAGCTTTTCCTCTGTTTGTATGGGCTCATATTGAAGTGAGGACGTGCTCCCAGCAGCAAGCACCCGGCTCATTCCTTTCCTGAGCCACAGAGGAGTGATGCTTCTTTTGCAGAGGCAAAGCTTTTTTATAGATTTGGATGGAGTGTTGAGGGACAGAACATCTGCCAGGTTTTTATTCCGGTCTGTGTTCCTGTTAGGTAGATTCGCCCTCTTTAATGGTCCTGATCACCAATGTCACCGGGAGTGACAGTGAGCGTAAATCTAAAGATTTGATGTTGCCACCAGAACAGGAATAGAGGGGAAATCTTCCAATGGGGACATTTGTTCCTTTGACAACTGTCTACGTGGGGGTATAATGCAAATTGGAAAGATGTTCTCTCACTTCTTGTTGAGATCTACAAGACAGGAAATGAAGGGAAATCTCCCTAAAGATATTGAGAAAAAAAACAAAATAAGAAAAAAATGGCTTTAGACATACTTTACGTAGACATATAAGTTAGTTTATTGCCAGCTAAGCTCCTTTCTCTTGTTGACCTCTCTTGTCCATCTACTTGGCTTTGAGAGAGTGGTGTTCATGGACATTGGTGGACTGTAGAAAGATATTAAAAGACGGGATCCTGTTATTATATTGCCAAAAACAGAATCGCATCTACAACCAATGTAATCAAGTAAACCTGTATCATGATCGGAAAGTGGAGGCTGCAATTGCTAGTTGCCTGTCTCTTATGTTACACCTTTGACTTCAGTGCTGCCCTGGTTGCCTGAATGTACCTGATGCTTCTAGATCTGGTTGCCTGGGTGTCTCTGATGTAGCAGTCTCTAGTTGCTTGGGTGTCTCTGATGCCATTGGCTCTTGTTGCCTGGCTGTTTCTGATGCTGCTGGCTCTTGTTGCCTGGGTGTCTCTGATGTAGCGGTCTCTGGCTGACTGGGTGTCTCTGATGCTGCTGGCTCTTGTTGCCTGGGTGTCTCTGATGTAGCAGTCTCTGGCTGACTGGGTGTCTCTGATGCTGCTGGCTCTTGTTGCCTGGCTGTCTCTGATGTTGCTGGCTCTTGTTGCCTGGGTGTCTCTGATGTAGCTGGCTCTTGTTGCCTGGCTGTCTCTGATGCTGCTGGCTCTTGTTGCCTGGGTGTCTCTGATGTAGCGGTCTCTGGCTGACTGGGTGTCTCTGATGCTGCTGGCTCTTGTTGCCTGGCTGTCTCTGATGTTGCTGGCTCTTGTTGCCTGGGTGTCTCTGATGTAGCTGTCTCTGGCTGACTGGGTGTCTCTGATGCTGCTGGCTCTTGTTGCCTGGGTGTCTCTGATGTAGCAGTCTCTGGCTGACTGGGTGTCTCTGATGCTGCTGGCTCTTGTTGCCTGGCTGTCTCTGATGCTGCTGGCTCTTGTTGCCTGGGTGTCTCTGATGTAGCGGTCTCTGGCTGACTGGGTGTCTCTGATGCTGCTGGCTCTTGTTGCCTGGCTGTCTCTGATGCTGCTGGCTCTTGTTGCCTGGGTGTCTCTGATGTAGCGGTCTCTGGCTGACTGGGTGTCTCTGATGCTGCTGGCTCTTGTTGCCTGGCTGTCTCTGATGCTGCTGGCTCTTGTTGCCTGGGTGTCTCTGATGTAGCGGTCTCTGGCTGACTGGCTGTCTCTGATGCTGCTGGCTCTTGTTGCCTGGCTGTCTCTGATGCTGCTGGCTCTTGTTGCCTGGGTGTCTCTGATGTAGCGGTCTCTGGCTGACTGGGTGTCTCTGATGCTGCTGGCTCTTGTTGCCTGGGTATCTCTGATGCTGCTGAACAGGCCAGATGTCTTCTCCCCTGAAAAATTTGGTGGATGACTAGAGCAATTGCTGCTGAGATTCTGCTCCCTAATGCTGGGCACACACCTTACAACCATCGCAAGACTTTTGTCTTGCGATGGTTGTAAGGTTCTTAAAAAAACTTACAATCTGCCTATCTTGGACAGGCAGATCGTACATGCGATGATCGCAAGCCGTGCCCCCCTGAGGGGGCGGGCCTCCGATGCCTGCAATGCCAAACCGGCAGGGTGCGCTTGCGCACACCGGCCTGTCCGACTTTTATCTTACGCACATGCTACACACGATGTTTGGCGGGTTTTCTAACATGTTCGTAAGTTAAAAGTCGTGCGACCTTACAGTAGTAGAGGTCGCACGGCTTCCACACACACCTTACGATAATCGTACAATCGCGGGATTTCATCGTACGATTATCGTAAGGTGTGTGGGCACCCTTAGTCACCTCTTCTCCCTCAGCTGCTGAGTAGACAATAAAATAGCAGTAGCACAATGATGAGCTTGTCCATGTGTTATCCCCTCCTGTAACCATGTTCCCACATGCCCTTACTGACTGGGAGAACTGACTGTTAATAAAGCAAACACAAAAATAGTTTCAAATATGTATGCCAGCTGTATTAACAAAAAAAAAATCATTACTTTTAATTAGTAACTGTGTAGCACTCACCCCCGAAGGAGCCATTGGAAATATACCATCTCTAGCCTGTGTAGGGATTATAGCAACCTGCTGCCCCAAAAGCATTAACCAATCTTCTAGTAACCAACAGAACGGAGATCTAGGCCAGAATGCTGAAGCACTTTATTAACATCAGAGCTGGGAGAGAGGGTATAGGACTTAGGACATCCTTATGCTATTTTGGATTCAGCCACTGGCGTGTTCTGGAGGCAGGGCGCAGGATGACATATAACAGCGCATGTGTTGGGCGCCGCCATCTTGGTCCATATCTAGGTATACACCAAGATGGTGGTGCCAATATCGGCGTGTGGCGTCATGTAACGTCATGCTCCCTGCCTCCAAGATGGTGGCACGCATTCAGAGAACACTCTAGTGGCCAACATGGCAGCCGCACATTCTCAAACAAATTATTATTATGTGTCTGAATACATTTCTCGTATATTCGGACATATAGTAATTCATTAATTTACATGTAGCCCGGGGTCTGTGTTCTGTTTTTTATTTTTACTTTTCTAGATGCACTTACTTGAAAAAAGGGGTCTGCATGACATCCTGACACTTTATTTTTATAGACTCTATTGTAGTTTGACATTTATTGTTTACCTTCTGTTGTTTTATTTGATAAGAATACTTCTATTGTGCCTACAAGTTTAATACCTTTGAATAAAAGTTTTATTTTTATCACACTTTTTAATATGTTTCTTTGCGGCTTAACAAAATAGGAGTCTTTAAATGGTGCATATATTGGGGGAAATGGGTGTGGTTACGGGGGCGTGGCCACTAAAGGGTGTGGCCACTGAGGGGCGCTGTAAAGCTTTCTCGCACAGGGCGCCTAAAGGCCTAAGGCCGGCCCTGCTCAGCGGACCCTTTGAGAAAATTCAGAGTAGATTCATTAGGAGCACAGTTGAATAGTGATCTTCAGTAGGAGAGACACCAGACTTGCTCCTGAGGTCCTCTCTATTCCAGACACCTCCAGTAGCCATCAGTTTCTCTGGTTCTCCTCCTCCAACAATAGCAGTGGCCTCCTCCAGACTTAAGGACTAGCGAAACACTTTACACACTCAAGTATTCCCACCCCCGGGCGTAGCCAAGGGGCAGGCTTGACAGCACCCCAACCTGGACTAATCCATGGCTGGAGCCAGACCGAGTACATGGACATTTTCCTGAGTAAATTGGTTGGCCTACACTGCAGCAGAGTCCCACTCCACCGAGGTAGGTACAATCAATGCCAGAACACCTGCAATTAACCAGATAAATGCCAACTATAATTTAGCCAGACTGACTACAGCTCTGTCAATCACTACATTTCTAGTAGCCACCTCCCAAAAGGTGATGGGAGCTAAAACTGGATCACACATTTTAAATATGTTCTTGGAGTTCTGCTTTATGTTTCCTTTACCTTCTCTGTTTATCATAGCCTGGCTTGTTATATATAGATTTTAATCATATTCACAGAGTTTAGCAAAGGCCATGCATAAAAAACAAGCTAATTCAGTCTAATCGGAGATGTGATGTGTCTTGATGGGCGTGTGAAACCAGCGTGACATTTACACAGCTTCAAGATGCTAATTAACCATTAATTGCAATAAAGAAGCCTTGCCTTGGAGGTAAGGTCACACTCAGCAAATATTTTATAATTTTTACTTCCTTATAGTGAAATAATGGACTTTGACATTTAGATATAAGTGATCTGATATGGAATTCTTCCTGGATAAGACATACATGGCAATAACAGCTACTAGAATTAGCATGGTGATGTGGTATCATTAATGGGTGATACATTCTGTTATTTCTCAGTAATTTATGCATTGGTAGACTGTATTTTGTGTACTGTATATGTTTATTTTATTCTGCTTTCCAGGTGGATTTTTGAAGCACTCCTCACCTTCCTACTGGTGATTTGTCCTTTGTTTTTAACCCTAAACGTTAGTGTAATCTTTTTGCTGGGAAACATTTTGCTTTTGTAGTTAATCTTCTTCTTTCTCTAGGTAAATTCTAGGCTCTTGAACCTTTGCGAGCAAACACAGGTACCTTAGTTGATAAGCAGTGAGAGATTCTTGAAATGCCCACCAGCAGCGGCTTCTATTCAGCTCTTCAAGACACTCTTCAGTACAGAAAACTTCTCCTAATATGCTCAATAGAGGCAGGCACCATCCTGATCTGCAGCTTCTGGATGTACCCTCCAGCAGTGCAGCTGAAATCCCATAAGCCTTTAACACAGGATAAGTCAATGCCTAAAGGTGGCCATACATTTATAGATTATCTGTATAGTTTCTATGGTCAGATGGAAAAAGTGCAACAGATCTGCATTAAACTGTGTGGATAGAGGAATCCCCCACTGGGACAAGCTTCAGTATCTTGCTAGTCGGCCCCACTGGCTGTCAAAATCCCTGAACAATCTGATTGGATGCAGGCATTGTTCAGTTATTTTGAGAGCCAGGGCTTGGCCCAGTGGGAGATTCCTCCATCCACACAGTTTAGCGTAGATGGAGGAATCTGTTGCACTTTTTCCATCTGACCATAGAAAATCTGCAGATAATCTATAGGTGTATGCCAGTTTAAGAAAGAAGATCCTTTTCACTGTGGCATCCTCATCAGGCAGAAACCCAGGAGGGAAAACCCTTCTTACACTGGCATCCTCCTCAGTCCAAGCCTGTAAGGCAAAAGACCAGTGGCGTAACAATCGCCATAGCGACCCAGGCGGCCGCTATGGGGCCCGGGCACAGGGGGGACCGGCCAGGACACTAGGTAAGGAGTGAGACCAGCCCACCTGGGGGTGACCCTGCAGAGCCCACCATAGAGAGTCTATGGTGGGCTCTGCAGGGTCACCCTCAGGTGAGCTGTTTGGGATCTTAAGTGGGCTCTTCAAGCGGTGTAACTAGAAATCACATGGCCCCATACAAAATTTTGCTATGGAGCCCTGTGATTTCTAGTTACGCTCCTGCAAAAGACACCTTCGTACTCACATCAACTCCAGGCAAAGATCCCTCTAGAAGTCAACCCTGAATATTTATCTCCTTCTTCAGCATGCAATACTGGAATAAACCTCTCAGTGATTGGCCAACTCAGAATAAATATTCATAACCTCTTTACAATGTATCTTCTCACTCTGGCAAACACTCAACTGCAGCAGGCAGAACTAAAAAATGTCCAGGGCCTAGGAGAAACCCAATAAACACAGAAAAGAGGTCAGGTTGGCTACAGCCCAGTTACAAAACTTAATTTAGAAAAGGGACAATCCAGCACATGGCAGGGTCCTTATAAATGTTTTCTTGTTTAAAGAACAAAAATTATACACATGATCTTTTTGTCCTTGGCAGACCTCATGTGTGCAAAATTATTATTATTAAGTATAATATTAAGTATAATTCCCATAATATTAAGTATTATGGGAACCCCTTTTGCTTATAAGAAGGCAAATTCCCCAAAACACTCACTGCCCAATGTATCTTAAAACTGTCTTTAATATTTGAATGTCATGAAGCAGAATTAGGGGTAGTTGTGCAGGAAATGCTACAGCTGCAGTATTTGCTGGACATGATGGACATCTGTAGCCGTTCAGTGGCTTACGTTCATGTTTTTTTCTTGAGTAGGTGTCTCATTTTGTCTGGACTAATATTGGATTTTTCCTGCTGTGGCACTGCTCGGTGAGCATCATTTCTCCAAAAGGATGGACCTAATCTACAGAAGCAACATGAAAATAATCTATTATCGCACAAAAGATTTAATGTAAATGCCATTGTCAAAAAGTTCAATACAGCCCATTACCAGCAGCTAGTGAAGCACAGATGTGCAACACAGTAATAAGAGTACTGTAGCTATATGTCATAAGACACGAGTTGAATTAGAGTTTTCTTTTTTTTTTCTCTACCTTTTTAAGCTTGAATTCCTTAATTTTCTACACTGTACACTTTCTGGACTCTTTTCATGACCTCAATTCCCCATAGAGGGAGAGCTGTACAGACAGCAGAGTAAAAACAGCTCTAGATTTATCAAGGGAGCATGGGTCAGGTAATCAGGGACTCTGCTCTCTCTGAAAGTGGCCGGAGCCAGCCGTAAGATCACGGCTGGCTCCGCCCAGCTGTCAGAAGCAGGCTGTCAGCCGGCCAATGGCCGGCCACTAGGCCAGCTTCGGCTCTCGATGCATATGCGTTCGGCTCAGCTGAGCCGCTCGGCCATGATCGGGAGCTGTACGGGCTATTGTGAATAGCCCGTACAGCACCCCCTCGGTTCTACTGAACCGAAGGGGTCCTGGGGCCAAAGCTAGCCGAAGGATCGGCCGAAGCTACGGCCAGATCCTTATACCATTGGTACCTGCAACATACCAATGGTATTGACTGTTAAGCCAAGCACAGTGTTCAAGGCTGCTAATAGCCAGTATTCTGCTTTTCACATACACCAATCTTCATCTTGTCTGTTATATATGGCTTCATTTATACAAAATATAATGAACAACTGAAGCGCTCGATATTGATATTGATATAGTCCCTTTCCGTTCCCCCGTTAGGTTTATTACCGATAACTTGCCAAGTCACCAAGAGAGGCATCTGAGATGTTCTAAATAAATGCATTGACTTACTATGTGCCACACAAAAAAAAAAAAAGTAACTAACCGAAAACACATTAGTTGCCTTTAAAAGGGAGTTCATTTTAATTATTTCTGCTCATCCCTGCATAAGTTCTTATACCATTCCTGGAACTTCATTATAGCAAAGCTGAGATGGGAGACACTTGACACTAATGAACACTTTGAGCTACATTATGTAACTGTCTTGATTGTCTTCTAGACTTCGTTCTGAAATCATGTTTTATCTGATAGCAAACTCTTAAGGCTAACTAGAAAAAAAAGAGAGAGATAGATAGGAAGGAAAAATAATTTAATAAGAGGTAATGTTCCTGAGAGGAGAGGACAGCTCCGGCATGTAATTATCAACACTACGCAGATAGTTGGAAGAAAACCTTTGGGGAGGAGAGATCATGTGGATGAGCCAACTAAGAAAACCACACTTCTCTCATCTAATATGAAAGTGTCACCCTTTAAGCAGAAGGAACCTAAGCCAGAAAAGTCTCTGTACCTTTCACAACTCAGCATTGCCTATTCCGAGACCTAAAGCATTACAAATTACGCTGATAGGAACATAATGGTACTTGCTGACATGTTTGACGTCACTGGTGTGATAGCTGCAAAAGCGACCCAATTACACAGTTCTTTCACAGTTTCATACGTGTCCCCTGGAAGGATGACAGAAAACTTTTATTAGGAAAAGAAAATCACCTGCGAGTCTGAATAAGTTCTGTTAAAAACACGGGAAAATAAGGAGCAACTCCATAAGGAGATTTAATGAACTGCCGAGTCCTGGAAATATTGCCACTATAAAGTCTACAAATGTACAGTCATTAGAGTTATTTGAGATATTCTATATATCTATATATCTATCTATATCTATCTATCTATCTATCTATATATATATATAAAAGGATATTTTTTCCCTTGACATATACATATATGTATCTAAAGGTTATTATGTAACATTCTTAAGAGTGTCCAGTTGAATAAAAACATGAGTGACTTTATTTGACTTACTTAAAATGTACAAAGCTTCAACAAAAATAATGTACGAAGGTCTTAAAACAAAATTGTGTCTTGTCTTGTATGTAAAATTAGTACTTGACAGGTGCCTGTGTCCTGTGTGTGCGTCTGTGTGTCTCTGTCTGCCCGTGTGAGTGTGTCCTTCAGAAGGACCGCCCCCCGTCCTTATATCCATGTTCTACTTTAAAATAACCTATCAGATGTTTTACCTAACAAAGTAATTCATATTAACATAATGAGACCCATACTCTCTATATGGCTTTTACAATAGTCCTGAGCCAAGTACATTCCTACAATTACTCTTTGGACATTCCTAACAGCTGTTCAAACTATACCCAGGGTCAGGCTTACAGTATTATATATACAATCGTTATTATTCTGAGTTGCCCCACGTGAGATTAATAACGTTCTGGATTAGTGTGATCCTAGTTAATTTTATTACTTCATTGCTGTGCTTTATGTGTATAGGCCAATGTAGTTGGATCTGTATGTGCATTATAATTAAGCTAAATTAATCAATTCATCGATTTAAAAAAATTTCGATTAATCGAACACAAACATTTTAATCATATTATATATTACATCCTGTGTTTAAAGTTTCTATCTATTTAAAACTACCTGTCAGTCTTAGTAGAACTTCACTGTAATGGGTATCAAGGGTTCAGCAGGCAAAGCCTTGTCTACTTAATTATCCACATCCAGAATCCTGGTTATCACTTGTCTACTTATCTCCTCATTTGATGCTATGGGCTCAGTTTAAAAGGGTGAGGGAGGAATTGTACCCCAGACCTGTCTCCCTCCATTCCTGAGGGCTACCGATGATTGATTGACATACATCATTATAAACCTCCACCTTATTGCAGCCTGCTTCTGTGTTCTTGCAACTTATTTCCATTTCTTTTATTCCTTTGTTTATTTCTTGTGGTATTTCACTGCTCCTCTCAGCTAATGTTTTTCTTCTCAGATTCCTGACTATATAATCACTTATTTCAGTATTTTCTTACCAGTGACTATCAGCTTATTATAAATTCAGAAGGAAAAGATCACACTTTTAAATAACTTTTATCCGCATGATGTGCTATTTAAATATATTCTTCTTAAATATGCCTGATTAGGCCTCCACTAACTACAATGCTGATGTCTAATAAATTAGGGTTTAATTATTAGCTAGAAATATTTTTTTTCTTCTGTGATCAAGAGACAATAAAATATTATAGCTGACTTTATGTCTCATAATAAAATAAAAGCTTCCCAAACACAATCACACAAGTAGATAATATGAGGCTTATAAGCAGTACATGCTAGTTGGAAAATGCAAAAAAAAATATAATAATATTTACACCTACAAAGACTGTTTATTTAAAATGATCATAAGCTTATAAAAACCATGGCCAATATTACTGCCTTTAAATAAAGGCTAAGCCTGATCATGCCAGTTTTTCTTTCAGATGACCCCTGGCTACAACTGAAGGGTCAAACTCGAGAAGGGGGGAGCTTCTATAAATATTTCATATTTAGCATTGCCACTGGTTTTCTTTAAAGGAATGCAAACTCATCGTCCACTTACCTTGCACAACCCATAAGTAAAACAGCAGGTGAAATGAATAAAAAAGTAAAACATTTGAAGAAAAATGTAAAAAAAATACTTGTCTAGACAAGGAGGACATCAGGGGTGGACCTTCTCAAGGGATCCTAGAAAAGATGAGGATTCCAGATATTGCAAGAATGCACTCTTGGTAAGTGCTGGATTATCTTCAAGCAAGATTTAGGATCCTCTGCATTATCAGGATCCCATGGTGAGGCCCGATAATGTCACTGGCATCTAAAGGAGGCAGCAGAAAGCCACGGTGTAAGAGCAGTATTTAAAATTTGTCTCTGTTTTCTACCTGGTCTAAAACCACAAGGGATGCTTTTTGGATGCCATGGATGTTTTCAAGTTTCCAGGCAGAAAGAACAGTAAAAGTGCAGGCAGGACACTGGACAAAGCTCTAGGGACAACATTGAAGTGAAATGGCTTGATACATAAATGTAATCATAGCAGATTACATTGTATTCCGTGTATTCTGCGTATATTGCATGTTTTCACTTTGAATTTCCCGTTGGCTCCGCCTCCCGCTGTAATGCCGAAAATTAAACTAAGTCATATGCCAACTTCGGCCGTCCGCGTACAGCAGAGGACACTGCGGGCTCGTAGGGACAAGGTAAGTGACACTTTTGTGCAATCCCGAGCGTGGCCCGGGGTTACCGCTATTGGTACTGAAAATTAACCCCGAGCCACACTCGGGATTACCACCATGGAGGTTAATGCTTTATATTTTTATTGCTGTTGCTTAGTATTTTTACATGGCGTGTGGTAGCTGCAAGATACGTGGGCTTTGCATGTTCTGCTTTAAATAGTGTTCTGCAGATTTGTATGAATATATTTTTCATGACAATTGTACTTTAAAGTGACATTAAAAGAGCACTATGGGGTAAGTATTTTTCCCCATAATTTTCTTTGGGGTCATGGGAGGACATATACTAACCTCCTCCCGTGACCCAAAGCTTAGTATATAGCAGGCTATTGCCCGCAATATACTGAGAGCGCCGCAGCCGGGACAGATCCCGACAATACTGTCTGGATTCATTCAGTTGCGTGAGTGACAGCTGGCTCTGCCTCTCTAGAGGCAGAGCCAGCTGTGCCCGAACCCTCCCCTGTCTGTTCCTCCACACAGTGCTGGAGGATCGGAGAGGGGAGGGGGGAATCCCTGCGGGGAGCGGTGATTAACAGTCACCGCTCTCTGCAAGGAGATGATCGGAAAGTGAGTGAGCAATGGTATGTGTTCACTCACTTCCCGATCAATAGAGCCGACCTGTGACAGCTTCTTTGTCACAGGTCGGCTCTAACTATGAGGATGAGTGGAAATCACTCAACTCATAGTTATCCTTTAAACTAAATGTTAATGGTCCCTGTGTGTGTTGTAAAGTAGCCACCACTCCAAGCTAACTCCAGGGATGGACTACAATCTCAATTTAAATTAGTAAACTAAGCGTAAGATTGTTGTCCATCACAAGAGTGAGCTTAGAGCGGTTTACTATACACAGTGGGACCATGGGGAACAAGTGTAGCCACTCTCCAGAAGGAAGCACAGTGCCAGCATGAATTCAGAGATGATTAGATTGCCCTCCTTACATTTAATACAGTTTGTTGATTAGTAATAAAGTATTCAGAGTAGTGAAGGAAAGCTATTTATGTATCACACTCCAGCTTTCAATTCACTTTCAACATGAATGCTAGGTGGAGAGGAGGAGCCAGTAGAAGCTGAAAGCAATTCCAATTACATTTTCACTTAGCAGAGACTCTGAATGATGCTTGAAGGCTCTGCTACCACAGGTGAGAACTTTTCCTAGTTTAAACGTGCAAAATACGCCTTCCTCAGAGGAATCCGTTCTCTCACAGATTTGAAAGCTTGGCTGCGTGGAGGGAACACATTCTGTAATAAGTTTGGCGGGTCCACAGGGCTTCACTGTTGAGTGTGTTCTCAGTCTGTAAATGAGGCGTTAAAAGCAGCTGGAGTAAAACTGCACCAAGATTACCAGCCTGATTTATTTACAGTTTAAAGAATAATTCACACCTGTGACATCAAATAAAATACATTTAATTGTTCCAGAGGTGAGAAGTGTATTGTTCGGAAAAGTTTTACAACGTGTGTTTTGAGACTGAACTATTTCATTTGAAATAAGAAGAGAGAACAGGGTTCTCTGTGGGAACTCTATGCTTCAGTTCCTGTACGCCTGATAACGTGTTTATGTATTTATTTATTTTTATATTATAGAAGAATGCAATGGGAAGTACTGGAGCTTGCAAAACTAGGAGGGAATTCCCAATCCCCCCAGTGGAGTTATGAAAGGAGATCTCATTGTTGGAAGAAACCAGTGAGTGACTTGGCCTACTGGTCTTTGCCTAAAATTAAATATCACGTTTGTGAGTTACTTCCGTTTAAGAATAGTTTTAAAAAACTGGGTCTACCAACTTCATCATATGTCTTCATATGATCTTATCATGTTTACTAGCCAAATAATTTCTCTCTTTCTAAAAGCAGGCTTCCCCAATTTTTTTACACAAAGGGCCAATTCATTGAGTGACAGTATGCCCCAGTGTAGAAGATCAGCTGTTTTTGAAAGGAGTGGTGTCCAATCGATGGAGTCAGTGGGATTGATAAATGCCCCAGCATTGGTGTCAGTGGAAATAATAACTGCCCCAGCATTGGTGTCTGTGAGAGTAATAACAGCCCCCTAACATAGATGTACAGTGTACCTTTGTGCAGAGTCCCTCGGGATGATGTCATGGCTGTATTATATTTATTTTGATCGACACATTTTATGTATCTAGGTATCTAGGTGCACTTTTAGGGTAACATTAGTTTCTGGTGGAGTTGGTAAATCCTTTACACACACAAACAGTAGCTGCCACTACATGTTTTAATGAAAACAGACCTTTCACAGCATCTGCTGCAACATTTCTGACCTTGTGAAATATCTGTGATACTCACTGCCACACCAAACAGGATGGTAACAAAATATGATAGCAATCTTCAAAGAGTCAAGGATTCTTATATTTCTTTTTTACAGCATTTAGAAAATCAGCTAAATGATTTTTAAATATTATTTAATGAAAGAAAAGAAAAATGGTGCAAGAAAATATTGACAGAAAAAAATATTATAAAATAGACAATAACAAGAGTAAAATAAAGATGATTTAAAAAGAAAGGTACTTAGCAAAGTTTTCCCAGATGTTGGTCCCTCAGAAGAGTTCAACTGGCTCCAGAGTAATCCATTGTAGTGCATCGGAGTCGGTGACTCTCAGCATTTGTGCCTAGTTTCAATAGTGAGCTGTCAACTTCCCATTGTAGGAGCTTTTTGTGGACCCTCTAGAGCAGTGGTTCTAAACCTGAGTAACCTCAGGACCCACATTTGTCCTTGGACATTAAGTCACGACCCGAAAATAATCTAATTTCCAAAGCATTATAATTTATTCCACAAAACAACTTGTGCAGTATTCCACAATGTATATGTGCACATTTTAAACAGTAAACAAATGGCTTTTTTCCAAAATGAATACTGCAGTAATAACAGCGCCAGTGAAAATGAAAGTGCTGTTGAGGAAAAAACCCATAAAAAACAGTAATTGAAACATATCAGATTAATTAGAACTAATGGGCAAACTGGGGATGCCTTTTGTTCTTGACAATTGTCTTAAAGTCTGGGGCGATTTCAGACAAAGCCACTCTGAGGTCATGTTCATTGTCCATTCTGTTCCTATGTTTTGTCTTCAGCTTAGAGAGAACTGAGAAGCCACTCTCACAAAAGATAAGTTGTGCTGAATGGTAGGATGATTTTGATACCATGGGTTACGAATACAATGAAGGCAGGAGAAATTAACAATCTAGAACAGCATAGCTGAACCGGAAAGTGAGCTGAATTGGAGTATTTTTCCAAATCAGCTTTGTTGTCCTAGATTGTGCACTTCTCCTGCCTTCTCCAAACTCTTCACCCTCTTGCGAATAGCCCTGTCAGTCATAACACTACACCAGAACTGAGAGAGGGTTGGATTACCACAGTAAATGTATTTTTTAGCATCTGATCACATGAGAGCTCTACCAGCTAACAATTTTCATTGCTTGGCAACATGACCCTTTCCAATTCGATTCCAAAGGGATCGCGTATCCAACCAGATCGTATATCCAGCTATAATCCCTTTTCTGCTCTGAAAAGTAGTAATTGAAACATTCCTGCAGTTTTGTGGGATGTGCTATTATAGTTTTCTTCAATTTATTTCTTCCCGTGGAGTCCAGGTGTCCAGAGTCCAGGTGTCCAGGTGTCCAGAAGCTCATGATAAGTATTGGGGAACATATTACATTTCTATTTGGACACAATGTCCACAATGCCATTTTTATTTTGAGAGCCTCAGTCTGTGCACTCGGAGAGAAAGGCCACAATATCAGTTCTCAGGTTATAGAAATGTGAGAGGACTTTGTCCCTGGAAAGTCAGCGTACTTCTGCATGATGCAGTACCGGTACATGTTTACTGCCCAGGTCTTTGCACAGCTTTTCAAAACACCTGGCATTCCTGGCACTCCGTTTAATGCAGCTTACCACTTTTAATAACATCTTTCAAAGTTTCGTAAAGCACTGGAACCATATCCTTGGCTGCTAATGCTAATGCAAAAAACAATGGCTCCAAAGTGCATTTGGTGACTTTTCAAGAATTCTCTTCACCACCCCTGAGTGTTTTCCAGTCATGCAGGCTTCACCATTGGTTGTGATTCTGACACACATATCCCATGTCAGGCACACCAAAACCAAATATGAATCCAAAGTATTAAAAATGTCCTCTGCAGTAGTAGGGGTGAGAAGCTCTCTGCTGCAGAGAAACTGCTCCTGACTGTCTCCTTCCCACACATGCCTCACATAAACCAGTAAAATAGCATGACTCACAATACCCGTGGATTCATCCAGTTGTAAAGAGTAGTATTTGTTAGCACTGATGCGAGATGTGCTCTGTTTTATGTTATATGACATTTCTTGAATCCTCCTGCGTATGGTGTCATTGGATAGTGGAATTGTCTTCAATTTATCCGCAGCAGATTGATCCAGAATCTCTCTGGCCATGTAAATGGCAGCAGGTAAGATAATATCTTCTGCAATAGTGTGGACTTTCTTGCATTTTTATATACGGTGTGCTACATGGTAGGATGCTCGGAGTGCCTGCTCTTGCTTTGATCAAGAAGATGTTAGGCGCTTTTGTGAAACCCTTAGCTCCTGTAGTTTTCTTCGATAATATTCAACAGGTTTTTCTGTTTTGGGTGTTTTGTGTCTAAATGGCGCTTTAGCTTTGATGGCTTCATGCTTTTCTTAGCCAGTGTTTCGCTACAAAAGACACACTCAGGTTTCTGTCCATCTCGTCTATCTTCAATTTACGAATCCCATATTTAAGATAATTTGTGTCATATTTACGTTGTGAGGCCATGTTGACTTAGGAGGGCTACTTTGGGCTGTAAAATAAACATCCTGTAAGGTTCCAGTGAAGGATATCCAGTTTAATCAGGATCCTTATGCAATACTCCTCCAGATGATGGTATATTCTCCTTAGAGTTCTAATTCTTAGATGTAGTCTCCAGTGACCTCAGGATCTCCCACAGTGATATGCGCCACATGCACACTGTCCCAATGTGCTCCTCCGCTCTTCCTTGGTATTGTCTGAAAGAAGTCCACAAGACACAGTGTTATTGTCTGTCTTTACATCCACCAGGGTCAGACTGGAAATAAAAACCAGCCCTGGATATAATTGTATGCAAGCCCCAAAGCATTGCGTTATTAAACCAGTGAAATAAACTTGGAATAATATGCCAATGAGCAGTATACATAAATCTGGTATGCATAACATTCAGGGGTGTGGGATTAAAAAAAAAATCCACTTGTCCAAGGGAATAAAGTAGTAGCCGTACTGGGGTTGGAGCTTTAGTGGGGGGTAGGGGCAGTATTGTGAGGGATTGAAGATTTATTGTGGGATATGGGGCAGTACTGTGGGGGTTTGGGGCTTTAGTAGGGAGTAGGGGCAGTATTAGTGGCAGTGGTGTCACAAGGCGGGTGCGGCCCACATTGAGTGACACCATCAGAGGGACTTAAAACTGCCCCGCCTTGAAAGTGGTGAAGTAGTCCCTTCTCTCCCCAGGCCTATCAATTCACTGGTGGTCTGGGGGACTGTTTCACTATGCCTCCCACATTGTGCCACAATGCCTACCACATGCTTCCATGATGCGTCCCCACCAGAGTTTGACAGTGAAAATGGGATTTTTTAAAATTTTACATATTAAGCATACTACCTGCAATAGTGCATTCCAAATGTAATGTTTAAGCATATACATTGGCAGCTGGCTTGGTAGCAGAAGAAGTAGTGAAGGGGCAAAAGTGTGCCAGCAATAATGAGTGCTTATGGCAGAATGATCCTTAATTCAGCTTTAGTTATGCACAAGAGTTTGTAGGTTACATAATGTGTAGCAAGTAGATATTAGAAATACATGGTTAAAAGAGAACTATGGGGTCAGTGTTTTTCCCCATAGTTCTCCTTAGGGTAACGGGAGGACACAAACTAGCGTCCTCCCGTTACCCTAAGCTCGCGGTATACAGAGGCGCCGCAGCCGGAGCGGATCCCGACGTAGATGACAGGATCCGCCCAGCTGCGTGAGTGACAGCTGGCTCTGCCTATCTAGAGGCAGAGCCAGCTGTACCCGTCCCCTCCCCCGTCCGTTCCGGCAGTCAGCGCTGGCAGATCGGAGCGGGGAGAGGGGAATCCAGCCCCTCCCCCTGTCACGGCAGAGAGCCGTGACAGGATCGAGAGGTGAGCGAACCTGGTATGTGTTCGCTCACCTCCCGATCTACTGAGCCGACCTGTGACAGTCTCATTGTCACAGGTCGGCTAGAACTATGAGGTGAGTGGAAATCACTCATCTCATAGTTCTCCTTTAAAGAAAAAAAATCTATATTTTGCAGCTTTCTAACAACCCTAATACTGAAGTGCATTATGCTTTGAAAATACTGCTATGTGTTAGAGAAGACTGAGAAGATATGATTCTATTCTACCATCAACATGATATCTCACAGATGTTAAGGTGTTAGAATGATTTATGAATATGATTAACAACAATTTTCAATACAGACTTTGAAATAATGTTTCTGCACGTCAAGTGGGCTAATCAAACTTCCCTCCCCTCACTACACTGGCTGCTGAATGAGAACATCTAGTTCATTATATTCTGCAATCCAAATATAGACTTTTTCTGCAGCCCACCTACAGGCGTAAGGCTTACTAGCCTTTTTTTTATTGTTCAGTGAGTTGCAATTGTTTTCCTTTTACTTTTTCAAACTAACAAATAAAAAGAAACATAAAATAATGTTAATATATATAATATATATATACAATATATAAAATATTGTAAAAGCTAATTGCTTCCAAAAGTTATCAATACTTGAGGGTGCAGAATTGGATAAAGGATTGGTTGATTTTGGCTACCTTTAGTGACTGTTCCACTGAGACAGTTCCACTGTCTCATCTTCAGTAATGTAGACCTATGTTATGTTTAGGCAAAGGAAAGGTCTTCTGTGTGGTCAATGAAAATTACTACTGATTGATAGTTAGGGGTTATGGCAACCAGTACATTGCTTTTATTCCTTAAATAAGTAAGCTCTGCTAGTTATACCTACTGTTTAAAGTAGTGAGGCACCGATACTGATACTAGTATCGGTATTGGTGCCAATATTGTGTATTTTGGCGGATGCTCATGCTCACCCAAATGCTCCAGATTCCTTTCCCATTACCGGAACTTTCGGTATGAGGAAGCAGGGCTGCAAGTCATTACATGCTGCCTGGCTTCCTGATTGGCCAGGAAGCCGGCTCCATGGTCCCTCGTCATTTGGGAGCATGGAGCTGGGTTTCTGGCCAATCAGGAAGCCAGGGGGCAGGTAATGACTCACCCCCAGGCTTCTTGATTGGCCGGGAAGCCGGCTTAATGCTTCCTCCTCACGTGGAGGAAGCATTTGGGTGAGCATGAGCATCCGCCAAAATACACAATATTGGCACCAATAGCCAATCTTTATTTTAATAACAAACATCTATGTATTTTTAAAAATCTACTTCCATTCCATTGCATTGTGATTACATCTGTTTTTGTTCCATTGTGTTATGTTGCTCTGAAAAAAAGTAGTGCATGCTCTACTTTTTTTTCATTACACTGCAACGGAACACAATTGATTGCAACTGAGTGAACTGGTCCCATTCACACCCATACATTTTTGTTGGTGCCCTTGCAATAGTATCCATTGAAAAATAGATTGCAACACAACGGATCTGGTGTGAATGAGGCCTAAATATAACAGTCCTGGTCAGACACACATCCTCCCCATCTCTATAATAAAAATCTAGTTTGTAGTGGGGGCTGTGGCTTTTTCTCAAATCTGCAAGCACAAATCATTTCAACTTGAAGGCTTGAAACAGTAATTTCATTAAAAAAAAGGGTATTTTAAGGCATTTCCTATGGAAAATTATTTAGAAATCATAGCATGCTGGGATACAGGACAATAAGCCACTTTTTGATAGGCTTCATTTGCTCAATATATCACCATAAATGTATGTGACATTATGTTTTTGTCCAATCAGTGTATAAGAAAAAGCAAAAGCAGATGTGGGAGAATAGCTTTTCAAAGTACAGTACATATGTATTACTGAATTTTGTGTTTTGCCTGCTGTTCTTCTTTAAAGCAAATTTTAATTGATACGTGTAATGATTGTAGCAGCTATAAAACAAAAATGATGCAAATGTTTCCCCTGAAACTTAGAAGTTTAATTAATATTTTACCAAGACTCGGCTTTATCTGCCATCACGGTAGAGTACAGACGTGTTGTTAACCAGTACTCAGCGCTGTAAGCACAGATGAAAACAGTCACTCTTAAGATGGATTACTGGCAGAATTAAAGTCCTGGTCCTTTGCCCTTACAAGTCTTCCCATCAATATTACTCAGGCATAATGGGAAAGCAGGAATGTAGAAAATACATTGGTTGACAGAACAAGGACAATGTGAAACAGAGTCATGTGGCTGGCATTGGATGCTCTATCATAAAGCAATAACATCATGAGGGTGATGACCTAGTTTTATGATTAAAAGATTTCCAGCAATTCTGTCCTCTACTTTCTATTCTCCCACAAGCATAGCCCAATCCAAAAAAAAAAAAAAAATCCATCCCAACAGGATACATACTTGATGTGTGAAAACAGCAGGATGGGGCCTGCTGAGCTGTATGTATATAAATATGCACACTGTACTAAAGGGTAACCTTCCTGCCTCAGCAGGTAAATAACTCTGCCTAGCTTTGTATATAATAATCTTTACTAAACTTGTGGACAAGTTTAACTTTTCTACATGTGTTTGTGACACCCCGCTGTTATTTATGTTCCACATTAAAGGCCGTTGAGCCTGTTTACAAAAAAACAGCAAAATAATTACTTGCTTTGCTTCAGTTCACCCTATTTTGCTGCTAAATTTTTCTTCAGTTTACAGAAGCTCAAAATGCACAGTGATTAAATGGTGGAAAATCTTTAAAATGTGGCAAAACTGTCAAATAGATAGTTTATTTGATCTTTCTTGATGTTTTGTGAAAGTGGCCAGAGTAACTTTTTAATGAGAATTCGGAAACAGTATTCCAGCCAGTAGTGGTCATGTAGCAATTGTGACCTTTATCAACACACCCCCTATGTTAAGATATCATTTTATTAGAGATGAATAAAATGGATGAAAACTCTGAGAATCTTTTATTTTACTGTTATAATTATTGATCAGCACCTGACAACCTCCTGCCATCTACAGCTGACGCACCCAGTCACCTTGCTTTCCTCACATTCTCCTACTGGATTACTGGGGCTGTCTTCCTTCACATCTGATTACAACAATTCTTAAGCGTCCTTCGGCATGAAGTTACTGATAGTGTTGTGAAATAAGGAAGAAGAAAAGGACACGTTTACAGCTGCTGATAAAAACGAGCTGTGCAAATCCTTAATGCTAGGTTATGCACTCAATGGCCTCCTCCATGTCCCCTGTCCTCTCAAATGAGTGGCTCGTCCATCACTTTGTCCTGCTGATGCAGAACCTACTTTTCCCCTACTACATGCATGTAAGGAAAATCTGCCTCTCCCTTTAGGCCTTCTACACATGATGAATGAAGGGGGTTGCCTATCTTTATTAGTACCTATGGCCATAGTGGGATTGAGAATATGGTGCTTATCAACATGAACATTTGTAAAATAAACTATACAGCACAAATATGCAGTG
Source organism: Nanorana parkeri (assembly GCF_000935625.1). Lineage (NCBI taxonomy): Eukaryota > Metazoa > Chordata > Amphibia > Anura > Dicroglossidae > Nanorana > Nanorana parkeri. The sequence goes on along the minus strand of NW_017306761.1, from coordinate 148,711 downwards.
ATGTACTACAAACAGAGGGCAGCTTTGCCTGTATACCTTTGCCTGTTTTCCAGGAAATAGTTCAAGCTGCACTATGAGGTGGGTACACAGTAATATGGGACCCTTACACACGGCAATTCACAGTTGTGTATCACTGCAGTACAGTAAACACGGGAGGGGTTGAGTTTAGATCAAACTCAAGGGCAACTCAAACCCCACGCTTATCCCTATTCAGGATTGGGACTAATGTGGTTTGAGCACTGTCAGGTGTAGTCACCAGAGAGTTTACAGACCAATAGATAGCCCTCAGCACTGTGCCAGTACCCATGTCAAAAGATCCTGCAAATCAGATGCAAGTGACACAACATGTAATTTCTCAGCATGCCCTGGAGAGATCTAGTGAGTTTCTATCTCCTGCTAGAGAATGGCTCTATTAAGACCAGTGGGATAACAATCTCCATAGCGACCCAGGCGGCCACTATGGGGCACGGGCACAGGGGGGCCAGGCCAGGGCATCCCTCTGATGCCGTGTGGGCCGCCTGGGTCGCTTTGGCATGTAAGGGAGCTGGCTGTCACTAACACTGCTCCAGCAGGGGGGATGCAGCGGCCATGGCGCGTGTCCCCTTACAGCCGCTGCGGAGCTGTGTCAGTGACAGCCAGCAGCTGCGACAGAAGAGGCCGGCGTTCGCCGTGAAGAAGGAGGCGGGGCCCGCCTAAGAGCAACCCCACCTCCTCTTACATCACTGGCCAGCAACCTAAAAACGGGCGGGGCCTGTCAATAGAAGAGGAGGCGGGGCCCGGGACAGAAGAGGAGGCGGGGCACGGCGACCATGGAGGCGGACATCGCTGACAGGTAAGAGGTGTGCAGCCCATCTGAGACCCTGCAGAGACCACTATAGAGAGTCTATGGTGGGTTCTGTAAGGTCACTCTCAGGTGGGCTGTTTGGTATATCAGGTGGGCTGTACAAGGGGCATAAGTAGCAATCATGGGGCCCCATACAAAATGTTGCTATGGGGCCCTGTGATTTCTAGTTACGCCCCTGATCAAGACTGTCTGTTACTAGTCATTCAAAAGCAGAATGCCAGCTGCTGCATGGTTAAATTAGCTTTTTGAGTGGTATGCAGTAAAGCTAGAGAGGACTGTGAGAGGCTGCAGACATACTAGAGGAAATCAATGCCACCAGTATCACTCCCACTGCAGACTGCTAGTGCCCAAGGGCCATACAACAAGTACCAAAGGGTCTCATGTGGCCCTTGGGCAGCAGGTTGGGCACCAGGGGAGAAAAATCACATAAGCACTAAGGGTCTGTATTCACATGGGGATAATTCATTGCGTATCAGCTCCTCTTGGCTCTGCATTTTATCAAAGGGACAGTGTGATCTAACAGTATAAATATTGACAGTTTTTATGATTTCTACTTAGTAGTAGGCTTGATAGAACATAGAACACCAATCTTTCCACCACACTAGTGACTTCTTAATTAACAGAAAAGCTTTAGTGGAAGGTAAATAGAAAAGTAGAGGAAATAGAAGGGGACACCAATGGATAATCAAACCTACAATCATAATGTTTTTTCAGAATTTGACTTTTAACATATTGATTTGTTTACTTTGGTATGTGTAGCAATTATGTTCTCTTTCTGTTTTGCCTTTTTATACTGATGAGATATGAGTTTTAAGTTTACAGTATATCCACAGACCAGTCTATAGCATTAAAATGTCTTTGCCTTGATGTCTTGGCTGTTCTAATGCATTGTTATGGACTTTATAGTCTACCTGGTGTTTGTTGTGTTACACAGTGGCATATCAAATTAAATTACTGAATCATGGGCATTTATTTATATTTGAAGGTGTTAACTAGATTGCTGACATGGTAAATATGAATATATGGTTCTCAATGGAATTTTCATGATGCGGTGGCTATTGTCAATAATTATATTTATATTCGGAATGCAAGGAACCACTCCATATGCCTCTGGACCCACCTCTGTGTGCACAGGCAGATGGGTGCAAGGCAAAAAGTCCTCCCAGCTGACTCCAGCAATAACAGCAATATAAACTACCCACATACCTTCCAATTAGTATCTTCTAAACTTTATTGTGAAACTTTGGCACACAGTCATATCAAGTAACAGATCTGTTTAATCAATCTGTCTCTTCCTTGATATGTTGCGGTTCAAAATAATATTCTAGAAACATAAGTTATAAGGCATGTGGATGCTGTTCTATGTTTCATCTATGTTTATATTCTGGATGCACATTGAAAAAAACTATGATTAGCTCCATTCTGTTCAATAAAAAATCTTTATTTTTAGTACCGTTAGTAAATTGTAGAATCATGCATTGTTTCTGAATACGTATGGGTTAATATTTGTGATAGTGCCTAGTATATTGATAACCATGTGCTTGTAGTTTTAATTCCCCATTTATAGTATAAGTAGGGTTGCCACCTTTTCTTCAAGCCAAACCCGAACACTGTAGCGCCTCACAGCAATTTTTTTGTAGTATATAGTATACACTATGCATATATTTTGTAGATAAATGACATTGGAGTTAATCACAATGTATCACAATTCATATGGAGTTAATCGCCACTTGCCATTGTGCCACAGCTCCCCAGATATACATTCTGTACATAAAAGATGCCCCCATAAGATACCAGTGTGCCACAGGTCCCCAGATAAGTACTATACAAAGCAGTATCCATATACCTTACGGTCCAAACCTGTGCGGTGCAATCAAAATGCTACAAAATAGTGCTTGTAGCATTTTGATCGCACCGCACAGGTTCGGACCGCAGGCACAATGTGCCTTGCGATCCCGTGCGGCAGATCGCATTGCGGCCGGAGGGCGTGGCTACGGCGCCATTCACTTGAATGGCCCGCCACGCCCCCTCCTACCCCACTAAAAGCCGGCCGCAATGCGAGGCAGTGCGTTCCAGCCAAAATCGGGTCGGAACGCACTGCATGTAGTGTGACTGAGCCCTTAAGGTTGTGATACTTTAGAATGCAATTTCTGAGCCTGGAGGGGACCCTGCAGAGCCCCGAAAGTGCTAGTTGTTTGAATTACATCAATGAAAACATAACTTTGCATCATCCACAAAAATGGTAACATTGCTCAATATTTCATCCCCTTGATCATTAATGAATATATTGAAAAGATCTGGGCCCAGTACCGATCCCTGTGTTAAACCAGAGTAGGGAGCAAACATGCTAGTTAGGCATTTTAGAGCTATAAGAGAAGAAGCCAAATACTTTGGGGTGTATTTATAAAACAATCACAGAGAGTCTGAGAATCTCTGTAAACATTTGTTCTGTGCAAATAGAGGCAAAAACAAACATGCTTAGTTCATTTTCTTAGCAGGTCCAATGTAATGTAATATCACATTACAGCCACTAGATAGAGCTGAGGAGCATAGAAAATAAGTATTTGGATTGTGGTATTTACATTGAGGTTGATTTACTAAAGGCAAAAAGGCTTTTCACTTTGCAAGGGAATTGGTGAAGGAAGAAATTGTAAGTAAAATAAAAATATGTTTATTTAACTAATGAATGTAGGCTGATTTCCTATCAGCATGCAGAGCTGTATGCAGATGTGATATTTAGTCAAAGGGGTAAAGGATTGCCTAGCATGCCCTGTAAGAAAAGGCAAAAAGCAAAAGGACCCTGCCCATCACATGACCACCCTGGAGTCTTCTGAAAAAGCCTGGAGGCCAGCCTTCTATTACTGGGTGGCCAGCTTAATACTGGTTAATAGTCACTGATCAATGGGGTGAACAACATATGATTTTCTACTTACATCATTTTTTATTTTGCATGTAAAGTTTATAGAAAATAAAGTAATTAGTGGAAGACAATACCACCAAAAGCAAGCACTATTTGCAAATCACTATCATTTCCACACTCCATGATCATCTCCTGTATCATGTCTACTATCTGACCATCTCATGTATTATATCCACTTTCTCTGACCATCTCCTGTCCACAGTCCCCAACAGTCTTCTGTAGCATTACATATACTAAATATTATGTGGTAATGTCAGGGACACAGCGGGGGCCCCCCTAGACCTCATAGGTTGACCACCACTCATTCTGAGTATTACAAGATGATGATGATTGCTAATAAATAGATAATACAAAAACAATATTACAGAAACAAAGCAAAAACAAACCCCCCAAAAAATTAAAGCTGAACTCCAACATTGCCTTCAGTCTTACATTGCACACTGTGAGCTTCCCACATTGTGTATTAAAAGCTGCAGCAAGTCAGATAGAGCCCATCTCATTTCCTGCCTGGAGGACGTCCAGCATCATCTAGCATTTTCCTCCCCAGGCTAACTGTCCCTGGACAACCCCTTTCATTCATTGGATAAATTAACAGGAGGCCTCTATACTGAGTGTTCCTGTTCATTCATAACTTGAGGAGATAGTATCAGTTACCATGCCCACAATCATGAATTAACAGGAAGTGATGTAGAGCACTTCCTGGTCATTTATAATTGGGGACACAGTAAACATACTACGTCCCCAATTATTTACAAGGAGTGATCGCTGAATGCTTGCAACCTGCCCTCCATCCTGACTCTTTTGGTTGTCATAAGAGACTGAGTGGGCGATGCAGGGAGGAAGAGCTCTGTCTCCTGTGACACCGCTGATAGCCGACTCCTCCCCGGCACCACCAGCTTGGCCTCCTATGACAACTGTCTCCTCCCCCACACTGCTCTCCCTCCTGATTTGCTAGTGATATTGCCGCTGACAGCGCATTTTGCCCAAAGTACAATTTCCGTCCAAAATGTTTCAGCAGTCGAGTTTTTGGTGCATTCCTAATGTTGACCATTGTTGCACTTTGGAAAATGCATGGCAAATCACTCATGTGTGAATGGTGGCTTAGGTTTATAAATTCAGTGTGGGCACCCTGCCTTAAGCAGGAGTGACTATTTAAATATAGAAGCTGTCAGACTGTAGTCAGTCTGGTCCTGATTTGATATTCTGTGATCATCATTATGAATATGTGTCTTCCTAGCCAATCAGTAGGAGGTTCATGGCCAGTGGTGCATGCTAGAGGAGAACATAAATATTCAGGGCTGATGATGTATGTGTCTCTTTTCCTCCCTGGCCTCCTGTCTGGGGGAGCGTGCTGTAGATTGTCTGAACTATCTAGGCCTGCTGTTAGGGAGGTAACCATTTAATCAGGGACTGAGGCTCAGTAAGTGAAGTTTGAGGATGCAGATGACATGGAGCAACTTCAGAAGATCAATTTATTTAGCCTGAGAAGTTGATCCTTTACTGATACATGGTGATCTATTCTTAAATGGACTAGTAGCTATTACATCAAGTACAGCACAGTCAGGAGTTTAAGACACATAGGGGGTCTATTCACGAAGTTGTTTACTATTGGCTATTGCAAATTGAAATAGCCAATAGTAACGTATCAATGCATTTCAATGGGAAAATGTATATATATATATTTTCTATTCTGACATCGCTCCGTGTCAGAATAAAGAAAAAAAAAAGAAAAAGCAGTGTTTCTCTCCTGGGCGGCCGGGAGCGGGAGACTCCCAGAGCGCCCGGGAGAGTTTTTTTTTCTTTTTTCTCTTTGTGATGGCAGCAGAGCCCCCAGACAATAGGAAACTATTGGGCGGAGCTAGCTGTCACTGCTAGCTCCGCACAATCGTTTTCTATTTACTTTTTTTTTACTTTTTAAACTATTTTTCTGTTCTGCTCGGTCCCTCTGTAGGGACCGAGCAGAACAGCCAACCCGAATGCCGCTCAGCGGCATTCGGCTTTTCACTCACTGGCTGTTCAGCATCTATAAGAATAGGCCGAACAGCAGTGAGTAGCCTGCCGGATGTTCGGCTCAGCCGATCCAGATGTTGGATCGGCTGAGTTGAACTCCTTCTTCACTTCGGGTTGGCCAAACATGCCAAGCATGTTCGGCCGACCCGAAGCCATGTGAAGCAAGCCGATGTACGGCTGAAATCAGCCGAACCAGCCTGAAGTGAATAGCCAAACAGTGTTCTTTAATGAAGGTCCATCTAGCATTACATCATCTGTGTGGAATTTACTTCTATTGGTCACCACCACTGAGCTTTACACCCTAGACAGGCTAGGAGGGACTGATCTATTCAACGGCTTCTTTGGGAGTGAGCAATATATCGATATGTTCATTTGTCCAGACAGAATGGTAAATACAAAAAAAGATAAATAGAAGGTATACAGAAATATATACCACACAGATATTTAAATACAAATGTTTGGTACCAATAAAAAGCCGAGAAACATTAAATAGTATAACTGATCATTTCACAGCACAGCGGCTCTGGGCATACAATACGCTAATTGTATCATTTCGCTATACATCATATTGCATAAGGAAACATTTACGCCCTTGTGATTACCAGAGCATGGAGACTTGTTTTGCTTCTTCTCAGTATAAGCTCCTCTGCTTTGCAGATTTAATTCAGTGATAAGCATAATCAGAACATTAATTTATTTGTGCTCATGTTTTTTTATCCAATTTCAGCTTGCCTTTTCCCCGTCCTCTCACCTCCTTTTTTTCTTTTTTTTTCTTTAGAGCAATATTAAAAATAAGCAATAATATATCTAATACACTTCAGCGGAGAGATAATGCAGAGTGTGTTGCGGCTCACGTTTCAGAATCCTAATATTGGGCAAGAGCGGGTGATCGGTTGAAAACAAATTTAAAACATGATAAAGGCCGAAGCAGATGCTATCCATAATGCTAACAACTTGTCATATGCGGAGATGTATTTTGTGTCCCGTGGGAACGAGATGTCTCATTTCTCCTCATTGTACGGCTGTAACATTTATTGTCTCCGAGCCGTGTGTATGAGGTGTAGTTATTCACTTCTCTGATGTAATTTGTCAGAATAGAAGGCTTCCAATTTAGGCAGCTTCTGACTCCTCCGCACCAGTACATAGCAGCCAGCCAATCAAAAAGTCAGGTAATTCATTAGTGCTGTGCAAGATGTTTATGTCATTTAGCCGCCATAGCATTGCAGTGATGTAGGGAAATACAAGCAGACAATGGAGCTACAAGCGGTCTATAAGAGACAATAACATGCAACGTTAAGAAAGCAGTCGTTCGTACCTTGACTTGATTTATGTTTATTGGATGTAATCTGTAAACTGATGAAATAATTTATTACTACTTGTTAAAAGCTGTCATCATTCAGACAAATGGACTCATTGGAAAGGGAACTGTATTATATTTTCAACAAATACACATTCTGAGTTATTACCGTTATGTTTACCTGAGAGTAATTTGTACGTGGTGTTTGCCTTTTTATGTCTTTTCTATTCAATATTTTTGAGATGGCATTTCATAACACAAATGCATAGTATTTTGTCCTCTGTATATAACCCAGTATTGTGAATAGAAACGAGGGAGCCAGTTTGCACAAGTTAGGGTTTGTAGCAAATCTGGCTGCTTTATTTGACACAGACGCTCTCAAATGCTGCCATTTTGCTGCCATGTTTTTGTTAATTGGCACGTTAAACAGACTCCCCATCATCCATAGCATCAGTTGTGACCCAGGGAACTATATTCCCAATTTAAGCAGCAGCCGAACATCAGGGACATAGTGAATGAGCATTCTGCTCACTTTTTTATAGTGAGTTTTATTGGAAAGGGTATGGTGCCCACAAAAAAAAAAAGTTGTGCACCAAGCATCAAATTTGCACATTTTCCACTCCCAAAACACTAAGCTCACGTCTGAAAAATAAAAGTAATTTTTAAGAATTGCCTATAGACCTTAGTGTAATACGTACATACAAGTAGTTCATCATCAATACATCGTCCTTATTGGCTGTGTGCATTTTAAGCCAAGTTTGTGTGTGTGGGTGTGTGTGTATACAGTATCTCACAGAAGTGAGTACACCCCTCACATTTTTGTAAATATTTTATTATATAATTTCATGCGACGACACATGAAATGATATATCTGACTTGCTGCAGCTTTTAATACACAATGTGAGAAGCTCACAGTGTGCAATGTAAGACTGAAGGCAATGTTGGAGTTCAGCTTTAATTTTTTGGGGGGGTTGTTTTTGCTTTTGTTTCTGTAATATTGTTTCTTTATTATGTATTTACCACCATCACACATGATTACTCTTATATTTGTACTGCAGTGTCAAACCAGCTGATTTTTGATGATGGTGTTCTGCACCTTGTTATTCCAATGTATATTGTACTTACTCACTGTTAAAATCCAACAAAGATTTATTGAAAGATAAATGTGAACACCAAGCAGATACAGAAATCAAAATAAAATTGTCTTCACCTATTTTGGGTGGTGGCCTCTAGTACTTGTTAACGAGTTTACAGTAAAAAAGTTTAGTGCTGATGTTACCATCACCACCTGAGACATGAATTGCAAACATCTTTTGTTTAAGATTTTGTTGGCTGGCTGGCTGGCTTGGGAACTAAGATTATTTCTCCAGGAACTGGCTAAATATACTGTTAATATAAAGGCTGATGGTTTAGACCAGATGACCGCTGGTGCAATGCTCCTGTTTAATTATGTATTTAGTTGTTTGCCTGTAGTTCAGCTTTAAATCAAAAGGCACTACCAGGATAAGCAGTAGCTGATCACCAGGGCATCCAATGAGAGCAGGAATTAAACTTGTAACAAAGTCAAGTAAATTCATTATAGATGAGACTATGATGTGCATGTGTGATCCAGGGGGGGCGCTATGTTTTGGGATAAGAACCTGCTTTCTGGGGTATGTTTTTTACAATGGTTTTATGCACACCTCTATTAATCATGTAATTTTTTAAAAATATTAAATAATTATTATAAATTTGGTTTTCATGGATTATGATGGTTATTAGGTATTTGACTGTAACCCGTATATCTGGATGTGACACCTTGAAAGCCCCATGGTCATTCTTTTGTTTGGTAACTTGTAACAAAGGTCAGGGCAGTCAACTTGGGGTAAGGTGGTGATGATCAGCAATAAGAGATCAGGAAACAAGAGTAAAAATGTAATCCCTAGAGCCAAACTATTCTTTAAAATGGGCAGCTAAACTTTGAAGTCTAGTGACTTTTATGTACCAAAATTGTAAATACACATCTGCCCTGCTGTGTTTTCTGACCTCCTGACCTTGGATAGCTAGAACAAATATCCCTATATAGTGTGGAAAAATCAAAATCTCTAGAACTTAACCAACAAGTTAATATTTATTAGAAATTACCAATATATTTTATCCAATATGTAACAAAAAGACAAAATCCAAGCCAACATCATTATTATGATTATACAGGACGTATATAGCGCCAACAGTTTGCACAGCGGTTTACAATATAAGGAAGACATTACAATCACAATACAATTCCAGACAAGATGGTAAGGAGGGCCCACAATTTTTGGCCAATTAGAGATTAGACAAACCACAACACTGTCAGAAAGGCTTGAGCAGATGCAGTGACCATGGAACCAAAAGGTAACCTTTCATGATACAATTAGAATTTTGAAGGAACCAACGATTACGGAATGTTCGTTTGACTTTCTTATTATTGATGGGGTCAAATTGATGATCAATTTTGACCACAGTGATGAATAGATTAAAAGGAGCATGTTGGAAACATTTTCTTGATCAAACAAAATGTGGTTTTCCTTCAGGAAACTCCATTAATTCCAAAACCAAATGTTAAATGGAAATGAAAATCAAACTGCATTTCGAACGACAAGCCTCAAGTCTCAGATGGAATTATCGAATGTTCTGATGGGATTTTTCAATGTTTGCTCAAACTCTAAATGTGTATACTCTAAAAAAGTATGGTTGGCAGTTTTACAGTTTGTCCTAACCCATGTCAATTTTGTTGGGCAGCTCAATCAGCATGTTAATAAGGAGAAAAAGATAAAGGCATGAGAAAAAAAATTATTTAGTAATCACATTGTGATCACTATTACCCAATGACTCCCCAATTACAATATCCTCGATTAACTCTGCATTATTAGTGACAATTAGATCTAAGATGGCATTTTTTCTGGTAGGAGTCTCCACCATCTGGTCCATGAAGTTGTCACGCAACATGTTTAGAAATCGCCCCGCCTTTGCCGAACCCGAAGTTCCATTGGCCCAATTTATGTCTGGGTAATTGAAGTCACCCATCACGACTACATTGCCCTCTCTCCCAGCTATTCCTATCTGTGAGTGAAGATTGACTTCTCCCTCTTCCCTTATATTTTGAGGTTTATAGCAAATACCCACGAGACGTTTACGGCTAGCGTCCGTCATATCTAGCTCCAGCCATAGAGTTTCCACGTCTTCCCTATTATTTGACGTTAATTACCTCCTCAAATACTGTCATTGAAATACATAACCTAAGCCAGTTATCAAGATTGAATATAGTTTGTGACATTGAGGTTTTTGAATGGTTGAAAAGCAAAAAACTTTGGTTTTGGATAGAATAGGAAATGTTTAGGACACCTGTCAGGTTTTTTTCATTCCTCTGTGGGAGATTTCCCTCTTATTTTCTACCCCAGACACACAACAGGAAGGAAATCTCTCCAAAGAGAGGGGTAATCCCATCTTAGATAGTTGTTATCAGAACAGGTCTCCCATTGGAAGGTTTCCTTTCACCTCCTGTTCCCAAGACAACTCTAACAGGACTATTCACAAAAGGGTGAAGTGTTTGGAGAAAGCAGGGGAAGTGAACAATCTAGGACAGCATAGCTGAACTGGAAAGTGAGCTGAATTGGAGATTTTTTCCAAATCAGCTATTTTATCCTATATTCTCCTGCCTTCTCAAACTCTTCACCCTTCAGAAGTTTACAGGGTTATTCACAGGATTTAAATAAGAGAATCTGCGCTCTTGGAAAGATAGGGCTAAAAAGTTAGAATATTGGTCCTAAAGCTGCTATGAATTGATAAAATATGATGTGCAAGTGATAACACAGCGCTAAAGGTAGATTTCCGTGAAAAAGTAGGTGTAAAATATAAATTAATATATGTCGGCTCCTCTCATCCGTGGGCAACAGCGATATTGTACGGTTCCACTCAGTGTTTTATTTAGGGTAATAGGAGAGAAAAAACAACCCTCATGGTGCGGTACATCCAACAATGAACATTTATTTAAAAAGTAGCAACTTACATTAAAATTTCAGGACATCGGCCGGTCACATAGAAAAACCGAGATAACGAGCTTTCGCATGAAAGCCACTAGCACAATGCTTACTAGACAATGAAAAGATCTGCCCCTTAGACAATGAAAAGATCTGCCCCTTGACGCGTTTCGTCACCTGACCTCTGAAGGTTAACAGACCTGATGTCTTCTGAAGGTTAACAGATCGAGGGAAAGGCAATGCAGGGATTGGATACATACAGCAACAGGTCATTTGCATAGAAACTAAGTTTAAAATCCTGATCAACTATCCGCACCCCCCATATGGACACATTGTTCCTAATGTGGGCCGCTAAATGTTCCATAGCTAAAAATGTACAGGTATGGGGACAGGGGACAACCCTGTCGCATACCATTACGTATGGCCACCGGGACTGACAAGTTCCCGTTAACCCTAATCCTTGCTGTGGGATTACAATACAAAGAGAGGATTTTATCTAACAGAGTCTGTGGAATCCCTACATGGGAAAGGGCAGCTTCAAGGAAGGACCAGCTAAGGCAGTCGAAAGCCTTTTCGGCAGCGACCGACAGCAGACAAAGAGGGATTCTCTTCATACTGACATAGTGCATGAGAGTGAGGGATTTAGTTGTATTGTCTCTCGCCTCGGGACAAAACCCACCTGGTCTAAGTGGATGAGAGACTGGTTATGTGACTTCAGACGATTAGCGATCAGTTTCGTGAACAGCTTTATGTCTATGTTAATGAGGGAGATGTGCCTGTAACTAGCACACAACGCCGGATCCTTGTCTGGTTTGGGTATAACTGTAATGTGAGCTTCTTGGGATTGTGCAGGAAATGGAGTAGAAGTAGAAACCGCATTGAAGATATAAGAGGGGATCGTGAAAAGTTTTGTAAAACATACCAGTTTACCCATCAGGTCCAGGGCTTTTACCCAGGGAGAGAGATTTAATGACTCCCAAGAGTTCTGCAGAGGTAAATGGTAGAGCAAGATTTTCAACCGCATCTTCTGACAAATCTTCTGACCCCCCGGGAGCCTGCACATATTCCCGTAAAACATCAGGACATCGCACCACCCACAGCAGGTGTGTCTCAATAGTGTACAGTGTAGAGTAGTAGCGCTGGAAGGCCTCAGCGATCAGAAGACTGAACCAGTCCCTGATGTTGGCATACAATTTTAGATACATAAGTACGAGACCTAAGCGCTCTAATGGATCTGGCCAGTAGCCGACTACTCTTATCCCCAAACTCATGAAAGGAGCGAAGAGTCAACTCCCTGTGCCGTAAGTATGACTGATCAAGAAGGGAATGAAGCTCCTGGCATTTAGACAACAGAGCTTGATAGATCTGGGGAGACGTATGAGTTTTATGGCTGATTTCCAAGGAGGAAATGTCAGATAGCAACGTGGAGGTCCGGGCAGCGCGTTCACGTTTCAGTCTGGAGCCATGTTGGATCAGCAGGCCCCGGAGAACACACTTCAGCGCCTCCCATTGCACTTGAAGGGTAGTGTCATCCGAGGCATGATTCAACCAGAACTCCGCTATGGCCCCGTGTAAGGAGGCAAGAACTACAGGATCTTTAAGCAAGGTTTCATTGAGTTACCGTGAGGATTGACGCCGAGGCACATAAGGTATAGTAAAGGAGCAAAATAGAGGGAAGTGGACCGAACAGAGTTGAGTACCTATATGCATCCGAGGCCGCCAATCTAGTAAGGAGTGAGAAGAGAAAAAAAGTTATCAATTCTGCTATACGAGGAATGTGGCGCAGAGTAAAACGTGTAGTCTTTCTCACCAGGGTGAAGAACATGCCAAAGGTCCACTAACTGCAGTCACTATAGACACTCCCTAACCACATTTAAAGCAGGCAGGGAGAAATGAGTCTTACCAGAGGAGGAATCCAAGGAGGACTCCAGAATGAAATTAAAGTCCCTGCCAACTACTAGGTATCCCTCCATAATATCCTCCAGTTTGGACATGATGCGCAGAAACGCCCCCCTCTGCCTCCGATTAGGCAGATATAAATTTGCAAAATTGAAAATCTTGTGAAAAATAGAGCACTTAAAGGGGTTCTAAACCCTCCGTTTTTTTTTGCCTATATCTACTGCTAGCATGCAGTAGATATAGGCAAGAAGTGTAAAAAAAAAAAAAAAAAACGCTTAAAATCCTTTTAAACTTACCGCGTTTTCGCCGCTCGTTCCCGCGCCGAGAATCAGGAACTGCTCGTACGGCCGCAAAAGATCTTGGGGCGGGCGCATGCACAGTTCCGATTCTCGGCCGGGAGACGAGCAGAGACGCAAGGTAAGTCTATGGACGCGTGCACCCGCCTGCAGACACCACTGGATCGGTGAGACAGAGCAGTCAGCGCTGGATCGGAGTGACGTCACACCGCTGGAGGGACAGATGAAAACATGGGGAAAGAAGAGGAGGAAGATCGGAAAAAGAGACATCATTTAAGGTAAGTGCTAACATTTACATTGGGGGAAGGGAAACATTTTTTTGCCTTTAATGTCACTTTAACAAAGAGGTATCTCCCCTCAGGGTCCGCAAAGACCGACAGCACCGACACAGGCAAGGTGGAGTGAAACCCCACGGCAACCCCTCTAGTCTTCTTATCCGGGTTATTACTAGTATACCACGTATTGAAATATCTAGTGGCAGTTTAGGCACAGCCGAGGCCCGGAAGTGAGTCTCCTGCAAAAATAAAACTTGTACCCTAGCTTTGTGCATATATCGTAAAGTAACTGGTAGCGTTTCTTAGGGTTGTTAAAGCCCTGAACATTCAGGGAACACAGCTTCAAGTCAGCCATAAGAAAAGAGCACTACAGCAACCGCTACAGCGACCCAGACCCATGGCCCCGTACCGGAAGGAGAAGTAGACAAAGAGAGAAAAGTGAAAAACATAGAAAAGGGCAGAAAACTGTTTCAGAGGAAAGAAAAGAATAAGCTGGGGAGGACAGACCTCAGCAGTACAGTTCCAACTAAAATTAGGGAAATACATCCCAAAGGGCGGTCTAGGAACACGAGCCAAAAAGGCAAACACATTCAAAGAGCGCCACCTCGTGGGGCCATGTGAGGCGGCAGCTCTGCGCAATCCAGGGCCATAAAATAACATGTAGAACCAAAATATGAAAAACAATATAAGAACCAGCAGCAAACATTCAACATCGGGCATTTATCAAATATAATCAACCAATATCAATATAATCAAATATAATGGTGCCGAAGGATCGGCCGAAGCTACGGCCAGATCCTTCGGCAGCTTTGTGAATAGACCCCATAGTGTCAATATATACTCATTTAGTAAATCCTCCCTTTTACCTTAGGTGTGAAGGCAATTAGCAGTTAATAAGCAACTAATGATATCTCCCAAACACTGCAACTAGTGAAAAGCAGCCATGTGGATCAGTTGGTTGGATGGATCACAATGGTAAGTATGTGTCTTTCTTTTCAAACTGTTGGCATGACAACAGTTTTTTTCTGTATGTGTTTCAACAGTATATAGTATTTAACCGTTTGTCTGATATTGTCTTTAGGGAACAATTCCATCTACCAAAAATAGGAAGACAAGGTTGCACTATAGTGAAATCACTAATATTATAAACCTAGTGTAATCAGGTTTGCCTTTTCGGTAGAGTGGTTTTGCTTTGCCAGGGAGCAAGGCTCTATTTACCATAATGTTATACATGGGCCAGTGTCTAGGGCAGCTGGGTCAGAGGAGGTAGCACAAAAATTGCCTCAGAATTTTGCAGTAATGTTCTCCTGATTTTTTTCTCTCTTCTGTCAACCTGTAGACATAAGTAGCTAAGCTCGGCAATAGAACTGTAGAGGGAACAAGTAACAGGGGATGTAGGAAGAAGTCAGAAGGGTCTCTAGAGTTCACAATTCTAATTCACCTCTTTCTCTTTTTCTTATTTGATGGTCTGTCCAGTTAAATAGTATTTGTAGAAATAAAGCAAACCTTATGTTGGCTCCAGTAGTAAATTTCAGCACTAGTGTGTACTAAATTGATCACATAGGGAAGGGCTGAAGCTTGTAAAAAAGGACATCACCATTCAAATGTGCCTAGGCCAGCATGAAATCTAAGTTCAGCCCTACCACTGTACATACTATATGTGTTTACTGCATACCAACTATAGTGTGGACAGAGACCACTATGGGGGTTATTCGCGACGGAGCCGAAGGATCCAGCTCACTATAGCCCGTACAGTAGCCGAAGGCAGCCAAGCAGCTCAGCCGAACGCATATGCTTCGGCTGTGCTGAGCCATATTCAAAGCCAAAATGGGGAGAAAGGTCGGCCAAGCCGACCGATCTCCACGCAAATGACAGCTAAGTGGAGCAAGCCATGATCTCATGGCTAGCTCCGCCCAATTGTAATGACAGATCAACATCCCCAAATTACCTGGGGATCAGTCATTAAACAATAACAACTGGGCGGAGCCGGCCATTACGTCACGGCCGGCTCTGCCCAGTTGTTATTTATTGGCCGGGACCTGCTAGAAGACTCTGGCAGGTGCCGGCAATAGGAAACAATTGGGCGGAGCTAGCGGTGATGTCACCGCTATCTCTGCCCAATTGTTTTCGTCTTGCTGGGATCTGTCATAGTTCATCGCATGCGTTCAGGTCGGCGTGCGTCTTTAAAAAAAAATAATTTATATATTTTTTATTTTCTTTAAAATATATATATATACATTTGTAATTTTCCAAATGTTAGATTTCCAGAACATTTTCGGCTGACTGAAGGCAGCCGAAAGCAGCTGATGTACGGCTGATTTTAGCAGATGTACGGCTGAAATCAGCCCTACAAGACTGAAGTGAATAGTCAAAAAGCATACGGCTCACTTCACTTCAGCTCGGTTATTAACTCAGCTGCCTTTGGCGGCTAAGTGAATAACTCCCTATGTGTTTTATGGAGACTACTTATAATTGCAGTGATTGAGGGACCCATGCTTTCCCAATGTTATGTAGTTACATAGTATTGGAGGTTGAATAAAGACACAGATCCATTTAGTTCAACCTTTATGTATAAATGTGTGTGTCATGCGTGCATGTCTGTATATGAGTCCCTGTGTAAAGTGGCATTATCTAGACCATTCATATCTAGATATCAACAGTTATTCGATTAATAATAATCAAAAACGTGTATCTAGAGAACTTAATTTTGTTCTGTATATATATAGTAGTAAAAACCATAAAGCTAGAGGAAAAAGGATACAGTAGATGAAGGGAAAACAATAACAATTGATCACACTTAAATACTGACTTATAACAAATGGAAAAAGAACATGTTTCTAGCTGTGTCTGAGTACATTTCTGGCTCTCGGGTCATTTTAAAAAGTTGAAAAAAAGAAACATTATTGTACAGAGTTAAAAAAAATATTCTGAGCATATTTTATAGCAAGGGGCATATGTTATAAAACTGTATAGTATTTGGTTTAATTTTATCTGTTTTTAATTTGTCACCTGCACTTGATTAGTATCTAGAGATTGGATGATAGGCATGGAGGATTCACTTCACCAATTTGTTGTAGTTACATTTTAAATAGTTTTCACAGAAAATGTGTCTCTTTATTGTGTGTTGATCATATTTGTACATTTGTCTGGGTTTTATATTTTCCGAGTGACAGCTGCCCTCTGAAAGTTTTAGAAACATAGCTGGACTTAAGTATTTACGCTGCAATGCTTCTTATGGGTGTTTCATGTTCTATATCTTCTTATTTTGACTGTTGGGCCCCCCTTCATGTCCCTTATCCTAGTGAATTCCTCCCTGGAAATATTGTTATATATGCAATGCATTTGTTCTACAACCAACACTTGATACATTTCTACCCTACGTCTGCTCATTCTCTTTCTTCTTAACCTTGTTTGGTTGCAGTTCTTTTTTTATCATGCAACCAAATAAATTGTTTTGGTGTTCTGTGGATTTTAGTTCTCTATATCACTGTTGAGTGGTGACCATCTGTTTAGTTCTCATTCCATAACCCGACACACTAACATAACAGCAATTTATCTACTTAGCTTCAATCTCTTTTAAACTATACTTGAATCCCAAAGAGATAATCTATTAACAGCAAGTAGGCCATTGCAGAACAGAAGTGAGGCAGATACACTTGATACAATCACGGTGTACCAAAACAATTCCCCGTGTGATATTTCTTTCCCTCCTCCTCTTCTCTATGCTTTTATTGAATACAGTGTTTTTAAGATCATTTCTATGACGTTTTCAACGTCATAAAAAACCCAATCTGGTTAATTTTAACTTGAACAAACAATATTTTTTAATAATTCTGGCAGGAACATGTGCTTTTTAAGCAGTAAAAAGCCCACTTTAGTTGGCAAAAAAAGAAAAAAAGGGTTTGGCTTTAGATATATTTTAAATAAAAAATATATATCTGATGCTAGATGCACTTTAAAGGATAATTATATTGTTAAAATAACCAGGAATGTGACCTTTACACCTTTGAATAGCTATAGTCCAGTCTGTTGCTAGGTTCTGGGATGATGTATTTTTATATATGAATGAGCCATGTCTATGTGGATCAACTTTACAGGCTGCTGCATTGCCTAGTCTAAACAAGCCAGTGCAGCGGGAGCTAATTATGTTGAATCTAAAGCCTTTATTTGAATTGGGAAGATGGATCATGAAAAGGGGCGGCCATTTTTGAAAATTGATATTGAAAGTAATGTTATCTATTTTCAGTGGCATCTCAAGAGGTGTGTGAGGGGTACGGCCCGCACCTGGGTGACACAATTGAAGGGGTGACACCAAAATGACTGACAGTCATTTTGGTGTCACCCCCTTTGAAGTCGGGCACTCGGTCATAGACAGAGAGCCCGACAGTTTCAGGAGAGAGAGGACCCAGTTGCATACCTTTTCACACGGGGTGAACAACCCACCCTCTCTCTGCCGGCATCCTTCACCAAGATGGCCACCGACAGGTATCAATTAGATGGCCATGCATGCGCGATAACGTCACAGCAGGGTGTCACCCGGTATCCGCTCCGGGTTACACCCGACCTCGGGACGCCAATGTCTATTTTCCTAAATATGTTTGTTGTACTCCCAATCTAATGTGAGGTTTGGGTAGCCTGATTTTTATCACATTTGGCTGTACAGGATAATGGACCAATCCAAACATGTTGCAATGTATGGATCACTTAAAGTGACACTAAACTAAGGAGGTGTTAAATCTTAAAAATGTATTCAAATACCTTAACTTTTAATAAAACTGTATCCTATTTGTGTATCACTCAGCTGTAGATCCTCAAATCATCTCCGAATTAGTGCTGACACTGTCCTTCCTTCTGGAGGGTGCCTACTTTTGTTCCCCATGGTTCATGTGTGTGTTGTAAAGTAGCCACCGCTCCAAGCTCACACCCGGAATGGACTACAATCTCATGTTTGTTGTGATATAGTTAGTTTTAAGTTGTAGCCCAAATTGATTAATCCATTGGGCGTCTCCCGGTGGGCATTTGCCATTGAGATACATTAGTTCGCTTTTGTCCATATTAATCTTCAGGCAATCTCATGTTTAGTCCACTCATACTTGTGCTCATACTTGTATTGAGATTTTAGTCCATCACAGGAGCGAGCTTGGAGCGGTGACTACTTCACAACACACAGAGACCATGGGGAACAAAAGTAACCACCCTCCAGAAGGAAGGACAGTGTCAGCACCAATTCAGAGATGATTTGAGGAGCAACAGCCGAGTGATACACAAATAAGCTAAGTTTTGTTAATAGTTAAGGTACTTGAATTAATTTTTAAGATTTGATGTCACTTGGATCAT
The DNA here is from genome assembly GCF_000935625.1 of Nanorana parkeri. Taxonomy (NCBI): domain Eukaryota; kingdom Metazoa; phylum Chordata; class Amphibia; order Anura; family Dicroglossidae; genus Nanorana; species Nanorana parkeri. The sequence continues at coordinate 129,835 of NW_017306761.1, read as the reverse complement.
GCAATTGCTATAATTGTCAAATCCTAACAACTGTCCCATCTTCTGTATGTGATATCCAAATGGAAGGACAGGAGTACTTTATTTTAAGAGAACTTACAGAGAATTTGCTACAGTACGTCCAGAACAAGAAAAGTCAAACCACACAGCTGTTCCATAACTTCCCACGGTGCACAGGTTATTGTTACTTCCTTGGAACTTGTGCACAACATTTGTCAAAACATGGGGAGATGACAATCATTTGTGGAACATCTTCCTTGGAGCAGAACCCAAGAGCCTTGATATAGGATTAATGCCGAGCCCTGGAACACAGGAGTCAGGTTAAATCACACTTAAAGAGCAGAGCCAATGCTCTCTGCTAATACATATCATAAACAAGCAGTGCTTTGCTGAGTGTAGCTGCGAAAAATAAAAGAATAAACTTTGTATAATAAAACAACGTCAGCATGATGGATGGGAGTAAACACGCAGTTGTACAGCCCAAGATAGCTGCATTCCAGTAACAAATTGCTATTAAGCTAAAGCACATTGCCTATGCACATACTTCTGGCTTGACGATTGCAAGCCTGCATAAAAAGCAGACATGGATATATTGTTTTTCAGACATTCAGTTTGTTATGGGCGCAATTATCAGCAAAACAAATCAATAAACGCCAAATATATTATCCAAGATATGAACTGCAGGTCATGCTCTGATTACTTGCTCCCGCTATGGCTGGGTGCTGTTGATAAATATTTTACATATTTTGCTTATATCGGAAACGACCAGTTCTCACATCACTGCAGCGTTAAGGAAATCAGTTTTTGGCATACAGCTCCGTGGGTTATTTGTAAAAAAAAAATTTGTTGTTATTGCTCTGCACTTGTGCCTAATTTAATAGAACACAAGAAAGCACAATTATTATTAGCATTAGCATATTTTACTGTATGATCCCGGAAAAGACTAGCAATTTATATGGTAATAAATCATTTTAGCTTTATGACATTTCTGCTGATTTAAAATGAAGTAAAAAGTCAACGTTCTCTGGATTGAAGGCAGTAGATTGTGTTATATGGTTAACTGAAAGTTTGGCGGGATCAGGCAATGGTCATGTAGTCTGTGGGTTATTTCCAGAAGGCAAAGGTGTTCCTTATTGGCCTCGGTGAGGGGGAAGGGGTGCTAAACGAGTTTGAAAGTGAGAGAATAATGGAGGCTGCCATTGCTGAACTCTCATTTTGACAATACTGTTTGTTTGGCTGTCATGCTGAGACTCTGGATTCAATGCTATCTGAATTACTGACCCAAAACAAAAACTAAGAAATTCTGGCACTTTTTCTCACACCAATTTACAGCATGCTTGTTTGGTTATTAATAGGGAGGCACCAATACTGATACTGGTATACTGGAGTACTCACCCCCAAATGCTCTGAAACCTTCCCCGATACCGGATCTTCCAGTCAGAGAGAGACTTCCTCGAGGGAACATGGAGACGGGAAGCCGGCTTCATGCTGTTTGGCTGGCTCAATGCTGATTGGCTGGAAAGCCGGCTTCCCAGCAATCAGTTTTGAGCCGGCCAAACAGATCTGATAATATGGTGACACAAACTCCACCCTGCAGACACCTCATATCGGTCTTCAGCCTGTGTGATGGGCAGTATACTAATAATCCTTTTAGAGGATTTCTAAATGAGAGCACTGGGCAGGCTGCACATGCGCAGTACCAGGCTGAGGGCCGATCACAGAGGTGGTGCGGGCGCTGTACACACACCGGAGTCAGGCGGCATTTGTTCATCTGAGACTTGGGCAGATCCGGGAGAGGTAAATCAGCTTGGAGATCAGTCTCTGCCCAGCTGGCCGAGGGACATCTGTGTCATCGTAATGACTACTCCTGAGGATGGATATGGGTGTGAGACAGTGGTGAAAAAAAAAGTCTGCCCCGGGCGCCCATAACTCTGGTTACACCACTGGTGTGAGAAGAATGGGGTGTCTGTAGGGTAGAGGTTGTATCACCATATTATAAGATCTGTTTGGCTGGCTTGATGCTGATTGGCTGGGATGTGTATCGAGTCTAAAGAGGGAGTTTCCTGGACATTAGAGAGTCTCATATTATGGACGCTGTATGAAAGAATACTAGCGATTCAAACGATTTTAAGAAGACTCTGGGCACCTGTCATTTTCTTTTCTCTGAGGAACAATGGGAGTGTGCGGGAGTATGGGTAACCAAAAGTTATGTCAGATCAATGGGTCCCAAGTTATTTAGGGTTTCATAAGTGAGTAAGCTGATTTTAAATGATGTCCTCAATTTGTGTGGAAGCTACCCCAGGCTATCTTGGCCTGTCTCTCTCTTTAGCCTTATGTAAAATATCATCACAATCTGAATGCAACACACATCCTATTCAAAGTTATTCCGTGTGTCCTCATTGTGTAACTATTTTAAAGTGAGGCGTGTACATGTACAGTGAAAAGTACATGCGTGTTGGCTAGGATATACAGCATAGTCTTTTTGAGCATAATACACTGAAACAACAAACAGATACAAGAAGATGTGCAACATTATTTTTTTCAAGCAAACTATGAAAAAGATAGGGGGGTCTAGTGCCCAATGTGAGTCCCAAGCATCATTACAGTTTTTTTCTCAGTCTGAGAATTGTAAAAGAAAGTGTCAGCTTTGCTGCCAAGTAACATGTAAGGAAATAGCAGCCTGGTAAGAGTGACACTATCATTTTTCATCTGTATCAAATTAAAAATTACAAGGTGTCATCTTTGTTGTCAGCTATCAAAAACTGTAACTACAATCTGTCAGTTTCCTATAAGAGCAATTTTGTCAATACATACAGTAGACACACTGAAGACTAATTTAAGTCAAAGATGCAGATGCAAAGTGCCAAAATAAAAAATAGAAATGACACTGAGCATCTAGAATAGTGCAGTAGCAGCCTGCTAGCTTATACTGTAACTGATACTGGATCCTCTAGAGCAGTGGTTCTCAACTCGTGGGTCGCGACCCAAAAGTGGGTCGCGACACCCTCTGCAGTGGGTCGCGGCGTCATGTTTGCATAGACCGGCCGTACCAAGGAAACATGTGGGTCCCGAGGTTACACAGGTTGAGAACCACTGTTCTAGAGTCTCTAGTTGACAGCCTTTTCCACTCTTCTTCACAGCCACACAAAAATGACATAGAAAGTCTTGAAAGCTCAATCTGGTTGAAGAACAACAATCACTTTATTAGTATATGATGTAAAACATAGCCAATGCATTTCTGGGGATTGAGGTTCCCCCTTTTCAGGGCTTTGATAGTTTTAAATCTGTTAGAGATTTTTGCCATATCAGGCACAGCAGACACTCTGGAACACTGTTTTCATATTAGGGCACAGACTGCAGTGCCCATGACCAACAGATCTAACACTATCAAAGCCCTAAAGAAGAGGGACACCGGCCATAATCCTGCTCCCCCAGTAAGGTGCACCAACATTCACCCCTCAGTAACCTGCACCACTTGCACCATGCGCGCCCAAAACCCCCTGTTATGTGCACCAGCAGCACCTACCCCCCCATGCAATGAATAGTCTAGGAACAGCCCTGGTCACAGGCATGACTTTCAGAGGCAGGAGCATGATGGGATTTGTCGCTTCAGCCCATCTGGAGAGCCGAAGTTTAGCTACCGCTGCTGTAAACCCAGAACAGAGCTGCTAAGAGTAGGGTGACAGTTTGCCCTATTCTAGGTGCCATTTCAAGGTGTAGGTGTTTCATCCTTTCTCCCCCAGCCTGGATGTTGTGTGACTATGTCACTCATCTGATCTGACATTGGCATTTACAACATTCCTCAATGTTTAATAGTAAAGCATTAGTTTACGTTAAGCAATAATTTTGGGTAAGAGTGACTTGTCAGCTGAGGTCCATGTACAGAAAGGCATTTGAAAGAGTATTCGGCTCTAACCTGGGACATTGTAAAGAGCATCTTCGTCCATCTATATTATATAATATGTATAACGTAAAGCAAATTCATGTGGCAAGTGAGTATATGCTGAATTAGGAAAATTTCCCAAAGCATTTGATTTATGTAAGATTACTTTATTACAGTAATTATCTTGGTGGTTTTGGAGCAGTTATATTTTGTTTAAGTATCTAACTGTGCATTTATACATATTATTTTCCCTACGATGTATAACACATTTAATTTTCATATCCCTGGGTGTTCCATACCTTAATCACCAGACCAATTTCAACAGTTTTCTGCTGCGTCAACAAGACTTTTTTTTTTTTAACATATTTCTTAGTTTATACAACTACATTGTCTCTGTGGGGTATATTATTCTTGTAGTATATGGAAATGCATCCTAAAAAACCCTTACCCTTTGTGCACTTAGAAGCTCATTAGATCTGGTTGTTTAAAAGAGGAAATACAGCTTTAGGATAATGACTCTTATTCTGCTTTAGAGCCACGTCTGAGAATGAAAAAAAATACCATTTTAACATTCCGATCATGATAGCCATGGTCTTACTGCTTACAAATGAATTGACGCTTTTTGCTGTGCATGTAATTAGATTACACAGCTTTCTATTGAAATGGACAGCACAGTTCAGTAACACTTACCGGTCTTCATCCCACCCTGCGACTGCACATTAAAAAAGAGAAGAAAAGACTGACAAGCTCATCTCTTTGTTACTCTTCTCAATCCTCCTATGAACACACTCCTTGCTGCACAACTGATTGGCTCCTTTGTGCTGTTTTTCCTCCCCCAGTCTGAGCTCAGCTGTACAGTTGACTACAAGAGGCTATTAAAGGGGAAGTATTGGGAGAGTAAAATTTACTCTTCCCAATACTGAAAATAGCTGCAGTGTCGCACACTGGCTCTATAGATTGAGATCTAATCAACTGTCTCCTCCCTGCGGTGAGCAGTCACTGTCAGTCATCGCTCCCCTGCAGGAATTATCCCCTTCCCCTCCAGTGCTCATTGGAGGGACAGGTTGACTCTGACAGCTGGCTCTGTCTCTCTAGAGCCATTCAGGTAATGGGTGGATCCCAAAAATATTGTCAGGATTCTTCCTGGCTGCAGCATAGCACATTTGGTCAATGAGGTCACCTGGGATCCCCACCACTGCGTTTACATTACCACTGTCATTTAGCAATAGAAGTGCTCCAGCTAAATATTGGATTGTGTCGACTTGTTGGGATTGACTAGGAATTACATTGCTATATATAGAATTTGGGGATAAATATGGAGCAAACGTGATACCACACTCAAAGATGAAATGTATAATAATGCGGCAAAGATAAGGGCTTTTAAGGTATCAAAAACACCACTGAGCACAAAATTAGGTTAAGATTACATATTTATTTTATACAAAAATATAAAAGAAAAATTGATTGTGCATAATACAACACTTAAAACAGTGATCCTTCCTTCATATTGTGGCATATAATCAATACTTCCCTTATGGAGCTACCAGCAATGTTGATTACTTCCATTGAGACCATATAGAGTCCAAAAAATGTGATTTTATCATGATGTCATGCTATCAAGGGGTGCCAATATTCCTCAAATGCGTTTCACACCCAATATAGGGGCTTCTTCAGGAGGAAGGAAGAGGATGCTCTGTTACGTTGGTGTGAACAAAGAAGTGCATCTATAAAAGCCAAAGGGAAAATCCCTGCAATGTTGTCATCAGTTTAGGTAACCATTTGGAGAAAAGAGTTGAGGTACACAGAGGTCCTTGCTTTTGAATATTGCTGTGATCTCCACAGAAGCCAGCCGGTAGCATCCAAGGATTTACATTGGTGGATGCCCTGGTTAATGAGGAATTAACATCACAGGAAGACATGACTGACAATTAATTTATATCAACGGATCGTGGTTGCCATGCTTTACTGGTGCCAATGCAAACATATAAGTATAGAACCACCTTTTTCGTTTATGAATAAACAAATGTGCAGTTATTATTATTTATTTGTATAAAAAAGGTGCACTTTAGCTTAAAGCAGAGAAAGATCCCTTCCCCTCTCAGGCAGGACTGTGTTATGTGGCAGAGCTGTGTAAATCACAGGACTCAATGGACAGAAATGCAAATCCTTTGGCAGGTAGAAATAAACCTCTCATATAGCTATTTTGTCTGCGCATTTAGCTGTTTGCCTGAAGTTCAGCCTTAAGTGCTGTCTGGTGTCTGCATTCCATGCCTCTGCTCCCTTATATTAATATATGCTTTCACTCCTTATTAATACATATGGAAATCTGGGTAGGGAAGGATTATGTGCTTGACATAACCGTTATGCTGGGCAGGCATGAGATTTGATTTGTATTTGCCTACAGACTTTAAATCTATCCAGAAGAGCATACACAACTATGTTAGAAAGTTCTATCTCCTACATTGATGGACCACACAAGTCCTGTCCTATAGACATGTCTCGCTGATAGCATCACACACAATAAAACTAGTAGGCACATTATCCCCTGTTATGTTGTCAAATACTGTATTTCTTTTTCCTCCAGGGAGAGTTTAGTGAAGAAGCCCCTAGCTTCCATTGGTTTCACCTCTCTGGAGATTATAGAAGCTGCTCATTAGCGTGAAGTCCTATATGTGTGCAATTTTGTGCTGCAGTATGCACTGTCTCCTCTGTGTATTTCAAGGCATTGAAATCCTTCCTGGCGCGGCCATACATCATTAGCATTGTTAATGCTCTAGCTAAATCTGTTTGGAGATGTTGACACGTCCAATTTGTAACTGACAGAGCAGTTGGGAGTTTTCTTTAAATGCCTGCTCAACGTTCTCTCCCTTTTGAATAGATGTTTTGATACCTGACAGGCTCATTGGATGCTTTGTTCAAAGTCTACAGTATCTGCCTGCCCCCTCAGCCCAAGCCAAGTGCTGTCCTGAATTCTGATTGTGAAGCTGTCACTAGACGCTGGAACTCTAGATCCCGCCAAGGTGAGAAATGCTTTCTCTGCAAAAGTTCCGGTCATGCACCGCTGTCTCATTTCATTGGGCGAGTGAATGCATCCATTGCCTTTCCTCTCCTAGGGGCTAGATTGTTCTAATTCCCAAAAGAACGCTTAGCCCAAAGACCTTCCCACCCCTAGCCCATTGACCTCAGACAAGAATAAAAGCTTGACAGATGATCCAACCCTTCCCCACTCTATCCAATACCAAAATATAATGCTAGCCAACAACTGAAATCAGTCAATCAACTGCTAATGCTTTCCAGCAAACCCTGCAGGACAGAAAGTCCTTAATTGTCCTTATTTTAAACTCTGTGCAATCCCCAGCAGCTGAATTTCCCAGAGCTATTCACATGTGGGTGTGTGAGTGCACTTCCTGAGCTGTGTACAATGCAGATCTCTCTCTGCCTAAGCTCCTTTTCACACCTGAGCGTTTTGTTGCGATTTTCTCCAAGCACAACAATGCTCGGCAATGAAGAAGCCCTTTATTTTCAATGGTTCCCGTTACCCCCTGAGCAATGTGTTGATTGTAGCTCAAAGACATACATGAGTCTTTGGTCATTTTCCAGGCATTTTTTTGTGTTTCTACAGGCAATTTTGCATGTTTTTGGCTTTAGTATTTTTAAATGATTTTTTAAGCCAATGAAAAGCTATTTACCAAGCAAGACAAAATGCATAAAGTGCATTACATGCATTTCTGAGAGTTATTTAGGCGCTCCCACTGAAGTCCATTGGTGTCAAAAGACGTAACTCTCCCACAGAATCTCATATGCTTTTTTGAGCGCTGCTATGCTCAAGTGTGAATGGGCACATCGAAGATCATGGAGTTCCTAGTGTCGAGCATTGAAGCACTTCTGGTGAATGCTTTACATTGCTTAGGGGTGAACAAGGTCATAGACTTCAATGGGAGCACCTGAAAAGCATACAAATCAGTTTTGGAATGATTTTGTGCCTAACAGCTGTCTCTTCCCCCTGATAACAAGCTTTCTATTGGCTAAAACAAAAATGCACAAGCCTTAAAAACATATTTTTTTAAAGCACAAAAACGGTGCAAAATCCCCTGAAAATGCTTGCACTGAAATGTGAATGGGGGTTAATGTAGCTGCTGGTTGAATTTGATTGTTAGCTGTGAGATTGTTTTTAATATTGACTCTGACTCATTGCACTTTCTGTGTGTGGAGCAGCATGGAGCCTTGTTTCAACTGAAATTGAGGGCTGGGTTCAAACCTAGGTGTATCGAATATGCACGTTTTGGCACTACAACGCACCTCCCGCAGCAGAATTTGTCAGGCCGAAAACCGAAAATGACTTTTTTCCAACTTTTTATGATTTTTGTTTTAATAATTGTATTGTTAGCACATGGAGCTTGAATAGCTTCACTCACAGAATGACAGCTGCCAGTGGCAAGATTCCGCAGACGGCAACTGAATGTAAATACAGCAGATAGTGGCCTAGTGCAATAGCCAGCCTGCTACTGGCCATTTCAAATTGCAATAGCCAATAGCAGGCTGGCTATTGCACCCGTCCACAGCTCGCTGTACCCTCCACCCACCGTGAAGGAGAGAGCTAGGGGATCCGACTAACTAATCAACTATGAGAATAGTTGACAACTATTTTCATAATCGATCAGTTGGTTGTAGCGCTACTACTGAGTGTTGTGGTGCGCTGCATCAGAGAAAAGTTATTTTAATACATCACCGTAACACACCAGAGTAGACATGTGTGCAGGGGTCACTAAAGAGGAAGCCAATATAAATGTTTTGTAAGAAAAAGTTGGGATCAGGTTTCTATTGCTGACTGTGTCCCCATCGAGGAGATCTATCCTCTGTTTGTCATTGTGACAGATTTCCACTTTCTCTGTAGTTGACAACTGACAGAAGTGATATTTCTCAGTCTAGACACGTTTCCATTACAACTTTCAAAGCTCCAATTTCCCTTCACCTTAGCCAGATATCTACTCACCTCCTGTCGTATCCTTTGGACAGGAAGTGAGGGCAGTCTAAATAAAAGTCTGACATACGCTAACCCTTTCACACGGGCTTATCAGGAGGGGATTAATTCACCGATCCCCCCTCCTGATCAGAGCAGCACGGAGCAGATGTCACCGCTATGACATTCATGTATGACCAGTTTGGAGAAAAAAACTGAAATTACCAGACCCCATGTCAGTCGATGGGGAATCAGATGTAAATGGACAGACAATCAACACCACCCTCCCCCAGGCAGGAGCCCATGGGAGAAAGAGACTCTTAAGGTGTCCATACACCTTGCAATCATTGGACAAAACCTTTCGTCTGATGATCGATCCGTCGTACGATTTTCGTACGGCGGCCCCATCCTGCCCCGATCGCAAGGTTCCAATCAGCGGTAGTTAAAAAAACCACCTGGACGAATTGCGGTAATCGGCCGCACGTATTTTCGTTTGCGCATGAGCAGTGTTAATCGTACGACTTTTGACGTACGAAAACGCCACCAACCTTGCAAAAATTGTACGATCGACTGAAGTTTTCGAACATGCAGGAAAGACAAGTCGTACAATTGTACAGTACTGGTGGTTGCACACTCCCCATACACCTTGCAATTGTCGTACGAAAAGTCGATCGCATACGATTATCGTATGATAATTGTAAGGTGTATGGGCACCTTAACATGGTCCAGCCAAAAAACTGATTCCTCCCCTAGCATGCACCACTGGCGATAAAACTCCTAGTGATTGGCTAAGGAGACATAGATATTCATAATACACTATTATTGTTTTCTCTGCTCTGTGACAAGGTTACACCCAGCAGCAGGCAGATGCAAATGATAACAGAGTGCTTAGGAGAGACCAAATGAGAACAGACTATTAAATCAGGATCAGACTGAGTACAATCTGACAGCAACTAAATTTAAATAGTCACTCCTGCTTATGACAGGGTGGCTACATGTGGATGGGGAATCTCCTCTGCTAGCTATTGTATTCTGACAGCCATGGATGAGCCACTGTCAAAATACCAAGACAGTGACTGCATTTGAATGGTGTCAGTCACTTTTCAGCTGAGAATTTTCGGTCCAACTTCATTGACAAAAATCATATTAAAATTGGATGCCGGCAGGGCCACATACTACTTAAATTGCAGCGAAGTCCTGCCAAGCAGTATATGGCCAGTTTTATAGAGCAGCTATATTGTATATCTAGTAGTTTTTGAAAAATTATTTGGAACAGAAGGAGCCAAAACACAATCATAGTGTTTAAAGAATTTGTCTAGAAGTCATCCAATCCAGGAGATTTCCCAGACTGATTATTTAATGGCTCGTTATGGCTGATTCTACCCCCTACGCATGTAAATTTTAGGAAAGGTAACAATATTCTGAGAGGAAATAAGAAGAATTAGCAACTTTAATTAGATAAATTGTCTGCAATAATCTAAAATGTTTTTAAGGGGTGTCTGATAATCATGAACATGAATATGTTTCAGTACTGGATAAATAGCTACAAAAAGTTATTCTGTAGCAATAAAATTAAAATTCACTATATTGTTCAGAAAGTAAGATAGATATATCTGATGATGGTCACAATCATGAGATGATTTGGCTGTATTTTGTGTGGGGACTCACTGCAGGCTTCAGCTGACATTTTTATATGCTGGGCCTCCAGTGCATCCCTATGCCTTTAAGGGAGAGTGGGCTACCTCCAGACATAGTTGCATTCAATATATCTACTGCTATATATATATTACTGTTGGCGCTATATAAATACTATGTAATAATAATATATGCTCCAATGTGGAGTCTCTCATAGATTAGAGTTAGGACCACACTACACAGAGGAGCCTTGATAGGGTAGTGTGCCTTCCATATATTTTTCAAAAGTTGTGCAACCAAAACCTCTGTTTTTAATACATATTGTAAGACAGTGTAATTTGTTTTGTTGCAGGTTAGCTGGTAAGTGTGCTGGGAAATGTCTGTGTTTTGTATGATTAGAGATGAGCAGACTGCTCCAGCACAGTTCACCAAATGCAAATGGAGAATTTCTCAGACATTTCAGCAAAGTGAAAACTCAATTCTCTCTAGAGAGAATCTAGGGATGTATTTGTCCTGCCCAGGCTCTGTGGAAAGTAGCATGTTTGATCATTGTATTTGGTTGCTTTGTTTCCCTCATAGATAAACTGACATCAAGTATGGCTGCCCTTTTCTGCTAGCATATATAAAACTTGTGCGCTCATGTGATACAAGCATATTGTTTATGTTCATGCCACATGCAATGATACAAATAAGAGATTTTACTTGATCATCTTACTTGATCATCCAACAGTTTTAAAGCTCCCTCCCACCTTAAAACCCCCACCAGCTGTATTTTTGCTTTTTACTTTACTTGCCTTACTGTAAAGTGTTTTGGATTGTCACATGACATGCTGGGTCGCCTTTGGTAATCTTCCATGGGTGGGCAGTCCTGAATATTGCAAGACATCATGAATGCAGGGCACTGTGATCAGGGGGTGGGGTCATGACGCCCGGCATTCATTGTCTTGCCTCAGTCTTCAGGTTGAGTGATACTGGGTATCATTTAATCCTAAAGTCTGAGGACATCTCGTGATGAAAGAGAGGTACTGCAGTTATTGCTCCTTTTTTATTCTTTTTGAACATACAGGGGGACATAGAGAAAAAACATTTACTTGGAGCAGGGCTTTAAAAGGAGAACTATGAGGTGAGTGCTTTTCACTCACCTCATAGTTCTAGCCGACCTGTGACAATGAGACTGTCACAGGTCGGCTTAGTAGATCGGGAGGTGAGCGAACACATACCGGCGCTCGCTCACCTCTCGATCCTGTCAGGGGAGGGGCTGGATTTCCCCCTCCCCTCTCCGATCCGCCAGCACTGACTGGCAGAATGGACGGGGGAGGGGGCGGGTACAGCTGGCTCTGCCTCTAGATAGGCAGAGCCAGCTGTCAGTCATGCAGCTGGGCGGATCCAGACATAATTGTCGGGATCCGCTTCAGCTGCGGCGTCTCAGTATACTGCGAGCAGCAGCTCGTGGTATACTGCGGCGTCTCAGTATACCGCGAGCTACAGCTTGCGGTATACTGAGCCTAGGGTGACAGGAGGATGCTAGTTTGTGTCCTCCCATTACCATAAGGAGAACTATGGGAAAAAGCCTTAACCCCATAGTTCTCCTTTAAGATAAATTGCTGAATGCAAGTAGGCAATCAGCATACAGATTTTTAATTGTATCATATATACTTACATTCTCCTAAATTATGTTATTCTATTCTCTTTCTGCAGTAGAAATCTCTATTACAGGTTTTGACAGTAAGTAATGCCTAAGGTGTAGTCTCCTCTTTAGTGCTATATCAGATGATTGTGGCATTTTCAAAGTGAACAACACTGAGATAAAACAGTATTTATTTTGCTTTCTACTATCTCATCTTTAATCCAACTCCTGGTTTATCACCAACTTTTGTCAGCAGGTTTTTAACACAGAGATAACTTTGTTTCTGGTGGGCAATAATTGGGGTTTATAAAAATGAGACTGCACAACAATGAGTGTATAAAAGGCTGCAGCTCTGACCACATGCTGTACAAAAAGGCTGCTTAGAGTGACACTGAACTCAGGTGTTAAAACTTAAAAATGCATTCAAGTACCTTAACCCAGGGCTCAAAATGTCCACTTGCACGCTTGCATTTTGCGAGTAAAAATAAAGTGAGGGCGAGTGGAAAGTTGGGTCTCCAAGTACCGGCCCGTGACCCAGCTGCGGGCCCGCGAGCCGGTACTGTGTGGCCCGCAGACAGCTGACAAGTCAGGCACGCGATCGCAGACCGCGTACCTGACTTGCGGGAGAAGCTCCACGGTCTGCATCTGTGTCAGATGCAGACAGCAGAACTGCTCCTGTCGGCTCTGGCTTCCTTCGGCCAGAGCTCTGACAGTCAGTGACAGTTTTGAGCTCCGGCCGAAAGCAGGGATGCATTAGTGAGGTCTGCAGACCTCACTAATCACACCCATAACCGGGGATCGACCCTCCTGAAGCCTCCTCCCTGCAAAGCCGTGAGCAGATGAGGGGGCTCGTCGGGAGGGGAGTGTATTTTTCTAACGTTGAGAAGTGTATTAATGTGTTTTAGTGTATATTTCAGGGATTAGGGATTCCTGCATCTGGAATTCACGTTTTCCTGCAGCAGGAATCCCTAATCTGCTGTTTACAAGAGGCAACTATCAAAAGATAATTTAATAGGGTGTGTTTAGGGGCGGAGTTAAGGTCAGGGCAGGGTAGGTGTTAGGTGGGGCAACTGGTGGCTAGTAACTCATAAGCCCTGGCTAGTATCTCAGGACTTGAAATTTTGAGCCCTGCCTTAACTATTAACAAAAATGTATCTTATTTTGTGTATCATTGGGTTGTAGATCCTCAAATCATCTCTGAATTGGTGCTGACACTGTCCTTCTGTCAGGGACGTAGAACTAATGCCCATAGCATAAGGAGGGCTTGAGTTACTACACGCACTATGGCACGCAGAAACGTGCATAGTGACAGATGAGCAGTAACTGCGCATGTGCGCGTGCGCATAAGCACATGCAACATGCGCGTGCACCCATTGCAGGAATTGGCGCCAATCGGCCTATGTAAACCCCACGCAGCAACTGATAGTTGCTGGAAGGTCTCAGCTGTACCTGTACCTGTGTTCCTGTATCTGAATCCTGTGACTGACCCGGCTTGCTCCTGTTTCCTGCTGTCTGCTGCCTGCCTTCTGACCTCGGCTTGTCTGACTATTCTCTTGCCTCTTTATTCGGCTACGATCTGTCTTTTGGTTCTGACCCGGCTTCTACTGACCACGTCTACCATCCGGATTCTCCTGGCCTGCCAGCCACTGACCCAGTCCGCCTGAATCCTGCATCTGGCTTCCTGCATCCTGCATCTGGCATCCTGCATCTGGCTTCCTGCATCCTGCATCCGGTTGCCTGAATCCTGCATCCGGTTGCCTGAATCCTGCATCCGGCTGCCTGAATCCGGCTTCCCTATCCTTACCAGCAGGTGATCAGCATCCACAGGCACTGGTGTCTCTCTCTGTTCGTGAGCTACCTGTGCCATCTCCAGGGGTGCTCTGACGAGAGTTACAAAAGGGTGGCTACTTATGTTCTCCATGGTCCCCGTGTGTTGTGAAGTAGTCACTGCTCTAAGCTCACTCCTGTGATGGATTATAATCTCAATACAAATTAGTAAACTAAAGGTGATATTGTAGTCCATAATAGGTGCAAGCTTTACAACACACAGGGACCATGGGGAAAAATGGGGGGTGATACACAGATAGGATACGATACTTTTTTTATTAATAGTTAAGGCACTTGAATTCATTTCTCAGATTTATCTCCTGAGTTTTGTATCACTTTAACCAATGACCATCAGGGCCAGATTTGCTGCAAGGCCACTCAGGGCGGCAGGGAGCAGAGGGGCGGCAGTGGTGTGGAATCTTCCGATGCCCAGGACATGAGTTTAGTGTCACTATACCTTTGCAGCACATTATGGCCACTAGATGGAAGGAGCCAGAGTACATAGTAAATTCTTATGCTCCTCAGGTCTTTCTAGTGGCCATAAATGTGTTACAAATCTAAAATTTAGGAGATTATTCATAAAACTGCCAAGGGCGGCCAAGTGAATACCCCAGTCAAAGTGAAGTGAGCCAAACTACGTTCAGCTATTCACTCCGGATCAGTATGGCTGATTTCAGCCGAACATCGGCTGCCTTTGGCTGCACTTCGGTCAGCCGAACATGCTCTGCATGTTTGCCTGAGCCCAAGTGCAGAAGGACTTTGAGTCAGCCGATCCAACATAAGGGGCAGAACGGCAGTAAGTGCATAGCCAAATGCCGCCGAGCGGCATTCAGCTTGGTTACCCTGCTCAGTACCTCCGTGGTACCAAACAGAATAGAAAATAGTGAAAATAGTTTTTTTAAATTTTTTTTAAAAATTGTAAAATTAAAAAATATATATTTTTGAAAAAACAAAAAAACACAGCTAGCTCTGCCCAACTGTTCCCTATTGACCTTCTAGCCAATGAATAACAATGGGGTGGAGCCCGCCCGTGACGTCACGACCGGCTCCGCCCATCTGGTATTGTTTAATGACAGATGCTGATATGTCATTACAACTGGGTGGAGCTCAACCCAGCTGTCATTTGTGGGGTGAAAGGCCGGCCTCCGTCAGGCCATTCGCCCCGCTTCGGCTGTCACTTCGGCTCGGCTGAGCCGCTTCGCCGCCTTTGGCTGCTGTACGAGCTATTGTGAGCTGGAGGGCGAAGGAGCAGAAGAAATCAGCCGCAGCTTCAGCTGATCCTTCGGCTGGCCGAAGAATCAGCCGAATCTACGGCTGGATCCTTCGGCTCCTTTGTGAATAGCCACTATTAGATGTTCACAGAGCTGCTCACTCTGAATGTTTTATGAATATACACCAAAGTGGGGGGGTTCTCAAATATGACTGCAAAAGTGGAAAAACACTTTTAAGGGCAACTGTAGTATTTTGAAAGCATTACAGGCCCCAACTATGTTCCGCATCAGTTAAGTATCTTCCAACACAGGGCTTGGACCATAACAAGCCTGCAAGGGGAATAAACGTTTCAATATAACTCTACTGAAAAAGCCGCATATGCAAGGTATTGCCAGACAGACAGTTAACAAGAGAACTAAAATGCCACCCAGCATTTGATGTCCCAAGGTGGTAGCTCAGACAGATTACAGTTAGGGACTACACAGAGTGGCTTCACATCTATTTGCAAATCTATGCAACAAAAGCCTCTTTTTAACCCATATTGTTGAAGCAGTTTATACATTTTTGTGCTCACTCCCTCATACGTGTTGGATTTCTTTTTGCATTGTTGTGTATACTGTCCTGCCAATGTGCACCGTACTTTTGCAGGTTATAAATTGATCTGAGCAGTTGCTATTTTTGCTCTGCTTGGACCCGTTGGTTTACTGACAGGTATAGTTATCCTTTAAGCATTGTTTCAGTATTTCCCTGCTAGCTTTAGCACTTCACTGATTCACTCTGCTGGTCGCCCACAATTACTCTTTGAACAACAGCGAGCATTAGAATGGTGACACTATTTGTTGTGTCCTGGAAAAACATCACATCTAAAAGGCATCTTGGGGGGTTAACAGCATTTTGTGACATTAGATGCTACTGCTCTTTTTGTAGACTTTTTTTTGTACTTTCTTTTTTTTTTTGCACAATGTCAGTTTCATTTGGTAGCCTTAAGGCTGAAACCTTCAGTGACATGGAACATTATAGCTGAATTACAGTTTACATTTCAACTGAACACATATTATATTACTGTTATTACTGGTCCTGGCCTGGTGTTAAGTGAGAGAGTTGATTGTGGTGGCATGAAAAATGGCGATCTTGGGACTGTTCTTATAGCACGCTGTCATTTCACCTCATGTGCACTTTTTTCTGATTATGTCACAGTGTATTTTTGTAATCGCTGTGATATCTTTTCTGCGTGATGGCGACTTTAATTACTGATCTGCTTAGACTGTGGACAGATTTTTGGTTTCAGGTGCTGTAGGAATGCGAGTTAGAAAAGCATTTATGGTTAACCTGTACAAGAGAGCTGAAACTGCTCACTTATTTTTAAAGGTGCAGGCTCCAGAGCTGCCATGTTGGTGCAGCTGTCACTACCTAGTAAATCACTGAAATAAAGCAACTAAGGATAATAGAAGTTCAGACCTGGCCGCATGCCTATGCTCGGTCAGAGACTGTCTAGTTAAGATACACACAGGATGACATTCCTAAAGCCTACACCTTTAAAAAATAGGTCAGCAATAGCATCTCCCATATTGTTATCCTTCAAGATTCACTTTCTTTGTTGGCTCTGGACACCTCAAGGCTTCCATTGCTCAAAAATATATAACCAGTGGTAGAGTTCACACATAAAATGTACTCATAATTATGAAAGTGGACCTTTCAGTAACTTTACACGTCTAAATAAATACATACTGGACATGTCATACTATACAGAAATCAGGGCTGTACCAGTGGTGGATGCCATCTGGGGTGGCCATGATTGTTGTGTAGTGTGACATGTCCAGTATGTATTCATTTAGACGTGTAAAGTTACTGAAAGAACCACTTTAACAGAGTGAAGTGGGACACTGAAGAGGATCAGCCGCTGTGCCCATGGCAAGGCAGGGAGCTCAGTAATGGTGAGCCATACCTCCCAACTGTCCCTTATTTGGAACCAAAACTCTCTGTCCCTAGTTGCGGCTCTTTTTGGTCTGATGTACAGATATCTATGAACAGGGGCGTCCCAAGGTGGGGGTGTACCGGGTGAAACCCCTCCGCCATCACGCACGTGATGTCGTCCCACATGGTTACCACTGTTACCTGCTGGTGGCCATCTTGGAGAGAGGAGGGGATGTTCACCTGGTGGGATAAAGTATGCCGCCGGGTCCCCTGCTTTCTCGGTCCATGATCAAGTGCCCGACTTTTCTGAGGGGGTTGACAGCAAAACGACTGTCAGTAATTTTGGTTTCAACCCTCCAATGGTGTTATCCAGGTGCAGGCCGACCACCCCTGTACCTCCCTAGTGACGCCACTGTCTATAAAAAAAGTTCTATTTAACTACCAAAAGTGTTATTCTGCACTAAAATTGTTATCTCATCTTGTCTGCTATTTTGAAAAGCCAGAAAATGGAAAAATATTGGTGAAAAAAAGTTTAACCAATCATTTTGGAATGTAATTTCTTCATGGTCCATTGCCTAAATACATTTTGCTACAAGGTGTCCCTCTTTCTCATTGAATGGGTTCCACCTCAGAGGGGCCCGGACAGCAATAATATAT
>NW_017306761.1:111098-112055 GCF_000935625.1 Nanorana parkeri | reverse complement strand
TATATATATATATATAAAAATGTATATTTTACAATGCAAATGCAGTCCTTGAGCTGCAGTCTTGACTGATATTATGTTATCAGTCTGTCATGGGCAGGAGGAAGCATTTCTTCAGTCTCTTCTCCCAATGATTAGCCTACAAGAGTCTGTAGTTTGTTGCAACTTAGGTGATTGAAGCAGAGGGCTATTCTGTGTCAGACATTTGTGAATACAGCCAACAACTGTGCAAGCATACTGATTTACATGACTATGCCATCTCTAAGCCAGGTTCTCGGTGCAGGAAATAGATGCTAACCCTACATGATGTGTGAACAGAAATGGTTCCATCCTTATTACTTAATATTTACGCAATATGAAAAGATATATCTGATGCTAGGTTCACTTGAATAATGGTTTGAAAGTAAAACCAGAACAGTGACCAAGGAATCCCCTCCAATTTGCATTTGTGGCGTAGATTGGAATTGAAATGTAGTACTGTAACATGTAGCAGGAGTTTGCGCTGACTCCTAAAAGGAGATACAAAAGTGCTGGATAACAGTGAAATGATGCTTGAGATAAAAAAAGATGCACCCTGCTGGTGCTTTGTAAAGTTTGTCGATAAAAGCTGTAACAATATCATGTTTTAGGCATCAGGAAGCGGTGAAGGTGTTTAAATAGTATTTATAATTATCAGGCATGTATCAGCATGTAGAAGGATGACCATGGAAAAAAAATAATACCAGCAAGGCTAGCCCGTAGTATCCATCTGATTATTTCTGGGCAATTAGGCTCCCTTATGTTCTCTGTAAAGATTAGCCTCAATCAGTCTATCCAGGGGCAGACTGACCATACGGGCAGTCAGGCACTGCCCGAGGGCCCGTGGCCAAAGAGGGGTCCCGTCACCGACCCCCGTGCCCTTTTCAGCCCGCATGGAAGAGGACGCGTGTTTGTCAAAGGGGCGCCGGCGGTCTTGCCTGC
>NW_017306761.1:32690-110797 GCF_000935625.1 Nanorana parkeri | reverse complement strand
TCTATGAGCTGTTAATGTGAAGATTTTAACCTTTTTGTCTCCATTCACATACAGCGTTTGCGTTTCCTGTGCGGTTTTTCATGTGGGAGAACGCACGGGACGCAAATGCTATATGCGAACTGCGCGGATTCCACTAGTTTACGGCCATTATATAGCCGCAAACATGCGGAATCTGACGGATTGTCGCCCTTGCTGTACACACTGGAGCGGCTGTCCGCATATGAGCGGAGCCGCTCTAAACAGAAAAAACAATGCACTTTTATGTGCTTTGTCCAGACTATTGCTGGAACACGCAGTACGGAACCGCACAGCCCCCAAAATAGTGCAAGTGCGATAATCCAGTGGATTCTGTACGTTCACGGCTATATAATAGCTGTAAACAAGCGGAATCCATGCAGTTGTTTCACATATAGCGTTTGTGTCCCGTGTGGTCTTCCGAGTGAATAACCCAGCCATGTCATCTGCGTGGAGATCGGTCGGCTTCGGCTGACCTTTCTCCCTGCTTCGGCTGTGAATTCGACTCAGCCAAGCTGAAGCCTATGGGTTCGGCATGGCTGAGCCACTCAGTTGCCTTCGGCTGCTGTACGGGCTATTGTGAATAGCCCGTACAGCAGCACTTCGGCTGTGGATGGGGCTTGTATATGGGTGGAGCACAAGGGGGCCCCATAATATTGTATTGCCAGGGGGCCCCATGTGTTGTCAGTCCGCCACTGAGTCTACCTATCAACATTAAAAAAATGAAAAAGCTTCCTAATGCCCATTGTTTGTGTGTACAATTGACTTGGCTTTAAACATTTCTAAATGCCATCTAGTTTACTAGGTAGAAGGTAAAAAGTTAAAAATTGCCTGCAGCTGTGTAGATGAATTAAGAAGCCCAGCGAACCATTCTAACCAAGGTATCCCCCTCACCCACAATCATATCTTTTTCATATCTAGGAGCAACTAAAACTAGGTGTTGTAACACACTTGATGGGTCAAAACCCAATCTGCCAACTCCAAAATGACCACTGTGTCTGCAGATATATAGACTCTTTTAGTGCCATATAATCCTCCTAGCGACTGCTACGGTTGAGCATTGGTGAAGATCAAGCCACAAATGTTCTACTTTTTCTTGTGCATGTCCACCAGAAGATGGCAGAATTATGGGCACTAGACATGTGCGATTCGTTTCAAATCGAAATTCGGACGAATTTTCGGAAATTCGGGCATTCGGATGTTTCCGAATTACAGATATAACGAATGCAAACGAATCCGAGATTTCTGTTTCCGAAATTCGGTAGCGGTAGTTCGTTCGAACGTTCGTTTCGTTTTCGTTTCGTTCGTTGGAGCAAAGTGACATTAGAGAAGGAGAAAAACATTTACCCCCTTTTAAATGTCACTTTGCTGCAAACGAACGAATGAATGAACGAAACGAATAAGAAACGAAAACGAAACAAACGAACTACCGCTACCGTATTTCGTCCGAATCCGAATTGACTTTCACACCCGAATCCCGAAAAACAAAATAACACAAATCCGAATTTAAAACGAAACAAAACAACTTTTTTGGCAGTGCACATGTCTAATGGGCAACACCTACAACAGATGACTCATGATGTAGTCTATATACAGAACATCATACTCTTTGACACTACAACAGTCCCAAAGTAGTGAAACCCCAGTACATAAAAAGCATCCTTCTACTGAGCTGGGTCATTTGCACATATTGCCGGGCTTTATATATCAGGGGTGGTCTTTGCGTTGCTTCTGCGACTGGCTCTAAAACATTTTTATGCAGTCCTTGAGCTGCAGTCTTGACTGATATTATGTTATCAGTCTGTCATGGGCAGGAGGAAGCATTTCTTCAGTCTCTTCTCCCAATGATTAGCCTACAAGAGTCTGTAGTTTGTTGCAACTTAGGTGATTGAAGCAGAGGGCTATTCTGTGTCAGACATTTGTGAATACAGCCAACAACTGTGCAAGCATACTGATTTACATGACTATGCCATCTCTAAGCCAGGTTCTCGGTGCAGGAAATAGATGCTAACCCTACATGATGTGTGAACAGAAATGGTTCCATCCTTATTACTTAATATTTACGCAATATGAAAAGATATATCTGATGCTAGGTTCACTTGAATAATGGTTTGAAAGTAAAACCAGAACAGTGACCAAGGAATCCCCTCCAATTTGCATTTGTGGCGTAGATTGGAATTGAAATGTAGTACTGTAACATGTAGCAGGAGTTTGCGCTGACTCCTAAAAGGAGATACAAAAGTGCTGGATAACAGTGAAATGATGCTTGAGATAAAAAAAGATGCACCCTGCTGGTGCTTTGTAAAGTTTGTCGATAAAAGCTGTAACAATATCATGTTTTAGGCATCAGGAAGCGGTGAAGGTGTTTAAATAGTATTTATAATTATCAGGCATGTATCAGCATGTAGAAGGATGACCATGGAAAAAAAATAATACCAGCAAGGCTAGCCCGTAGTATCCATCTGATTATTTCTGGGCAATTAGGCTCCCTTATGTTCTCTGTAAAGATTAGCCTCAATCAGTCTATCCAGGGGCAGACTGACCATACGGGCAGTCAGGCACTGCCCGAGGGCCCGTGGCCAAAGAGGGGTCCCGTCACCGACCCCCGTGCCCTTTTCAGCCCGCATGGAAGAGGACGCGTGTTTGTCAAAGTGGCGACGGCAGTGTTGCCTGCCTCACAGGCCCGTTATACACTGTTGTTGCCACTTTAACAGAGCCTCATCTCCTACAGCGGCGCGGCCAAGAAGAGCTCAGAGGTGGGGGCGTGTCGTAGTGTATAGGGGCGTGTTGCAGTGGACGGAGGGCGGACCTACCGCGGAGGAGGGACGGAGGCACAAGAGCCTCATGCTGGGGGGGCCCCACTGAGATCCGGCCCTGGGCCCCCCACTTAGGAGTTCTACAAAAACCCTGACTGGAACCTGTGTATCAGGAGCACTGATGCTGGTAAGTGAATTTAAATTACTTTTTTCTATGAGCTGTTAATGTGAAGATTTTAACCTTTTTGTCTCCATTCACATACAGCGTTTGCGTTTCCTGTGCGGTTTTTCATGTGGGAGAACGCACGGGACGCAAATGCTATATGCGAACTGCGCGGATTCCACTAGTTTACGGCCATTATATAGCCGCAAACATGCGGAATCTGACGGATTGTCGCGCTTGCTGTACACACTGGAGCGGCTGTCCGCATATGAGCGGAGCCGCTCTAAACAGAAAAAACAATGCACTTTTATGTGCTTTGTCCAGACTATTGCTGGAACACGCAGTACGGAACCGCACAGCCCCCAAAATAGTGCAAGTGCGATAATCCAGTGGATTCTGTACGTTCACGGCTATATAATAGCTGTAAACAAGCGGAATCCATGCAGTTGTTTCACATATAGCGTTTGTGTCCCGTGTGGTCTTCCGAGTGAATAACCCAGCCATGTCATCTGCGTGGAGATCGGTCGGCTTCGGCTGACCTTTCTCCCTGCTTCGGCTGTGAATTCGACTCAGCCAAGCTGAAGCCTATGGGTTCGGCATGGCTGAGCCATTTGCTGTACACACTGGAGCGGCTGTCCGCATATGAGCGGAGCCGCTCTAAACAGAAAAAACAATGCACTTTTATGTGCTTTGTCCAGACTATTGCTGGAACACGCAGTACGGAACCGCACAGCCCCCAAAATAGTGCAAGTGCGATAATCCAGTGGATTCTGTACGTTCACGGCTATATAATAGCTGTAAACAAGCGGAATCCATGCAGTTGTTTCACATATAGCGTTTGTGTCCCGTGTGGTCTTCCGAGTGAATAACCCAGCCATGTCATCTGCGTGGAGATCGGTCGGCTTCGGCTGACCTTTCTCCCTGCTTCGGCTGTGAATTCGACTCAGCCAAGCTGAAGCCTATGGGTTCGGCATGGCTGAGCCACTCAGTTGCCTTCGGCTGCTGTACGGGCTATTGTGAATAGCCCGTACAGCAGCACTTCGGCTGTGGATGGGGCTTGTATATGGGTGGAGCACAAGGGGGCCCCATAATATTGTATTGCCAGGGGGCCCCATGTGTTGTCAGTCCGCCACTGAGTCTACCTATCAACATTAAAAAAATGAAAAAGCTTCCTAATGCCCATTGTTTGTGTGTACAATTGACTTGGCTTTAAACATTTCTAAATGCCATCTAGTTTACTAGGTAGAAGGTAAAAAGTTAAAAATTGCCTGCAGCTGTGTAGATGAATTAAGAAGCCCAGCGAACCATTCTAACCAAGGTATCCCCCTCACCCACAATCATATCTTTTTCATATCTAGGAGCAACTAAAACTAGGTGTTGTAACACACTTGATGGGTCAAAACCCAATCTGCCAACTCCAAAATGACCACTGTGTCTGCAGATATATAGACTCTTTTAGTGCCATATAATCCTCCTAGCGACTGCTACGGTTGAGCATTGGTGAAGATCAAGCCACAAATGTTCTACTTTTTCTTGTGCATGTCCACCAGAAGATGGCAGAATTATGGGCACTAGACATGTGCGATTCGTTTCAAATCGAAATTCGGACGAATTTTCGGAAATTCGGGCATTCGGATGTTTCCGAATTACAGATATAACGAATGCAAACGAATCCGAGATTTCTGTTTCCGAAATTCGGTAGCGGTAGTTCGTTCGAACGTTCGTTTCGTTTTCGTTTCGTTCGTTGGAGCAAAGTGACATTAGAGAAGGAGAAAAACATTTACCCCCTTTTAAATGTCACTTTGCTGCAAACGAACGAATGAATGAACGAAACGAATAAGAAACGAAAACGAAACAAACGAACTACCGCTACCGTATTTCGTCCGAATCCGAATTGACTTTCACACCCGAATCCCGAAAAACAAAATAACACAAATCCGAATTTAAAACGAAACAAAACAACTTTTTTGGCAGTGCACATGTCTAATGGGCAACACCTACAACAGATGACTCATGATGTAGTCTATATACAGAACATCATACTCTTTGACACTACAACAGTCCCAAAGTAGTGAAACCCCAGTACATAAAAAGCATCCTTCTACTGAGCTGGGTCATTTGCACATATTGCCGGGCTTTATATATCAGGGGTGGTCTTTGCGTTGCTTCTGCGACTGGCTCTAAAACATTTTTTTTTTGGTTAAAGTTCCTCATCAAGCTAAAAAAATATTGTATTTTGGTAACTACGTGTGGTTGTAGGAATTGATAGTATGAAAGTATTCAGTATTAATTCCTTGTCTTAATTTGCATGCCCTTATATTATTCTCCACATTTACATGCCAACCATGTACCAGTGACAGGCAAACTATAACACTGCCAGGGGTGCTCCAGCTATTGCAGAATGTTTTTTTTATAGAAAATGTAGCCCAGTGGGAATAAAGGGTAACCGATTAAAGCATTACTGGCAGTGTTATGGTTATTCCCAACCATGATTTGGAAATCATGCTTGAAATAAAAGAGGCTCCCTAAATTTTGTAGACCCATTTTCTATCCAGGTTCAGTTAACAGTATCTAAAAGGTAAACCTTCTGCTGTGTTAAGATCAGGGTTAATGCTTGGCTTACCCCCTTATTATATGGCAATGTTAACAGAATGCAAATAAGAGAAACACATTTTTAGCACATTTGTGGGCTATTTACACGTCTTTGCTTTTCTCAATTTATTTGAGTGCTCTTGGAAATGATAGATTTATATTCGTGATCATTTTGTTTTGCCCATCGGCCGCTGACATTTTTTTTGCAGTAAGCCATCCATTTATTTTTTACATTTTCCTTAATGTGCCTTGACTAAGTTCTTCTGCACAGTGCTTAATTCAGCGGCTTTTGCTCCATTTTAATATCACCATCAAGATCTGCAGTAAAGCGAATTAAACTTTAGGAAAAAATGCTGCTTTTTCTTCTCTCCCTTTCCCCCACTAGAGGGCAGTAAAGCTTCTGATTTTGATACACTCCTCACAGCAATGCTAATATTTGGAATTATATTAAAATCCTCCAAATGCAACATTAAAATATAATATAAAGTCAATTTTGCAAGAAGTTTATAAAAATTGCAAAGAGCTGGAAAAAAAATAGAGTCAACATTATTGCTCCAGCTGATCTGTTTTAGCATTCCAGCTCCCACTGTAGGTCTACAGAAGACTCTACAGGCATGAGCTGAGCGATCTGGTTATTAAAGCCCTGGAGCTATTGCTATTACAATAAGTCGTTTATTAGTTTTCACTGTATTTTTTCCTGTTGAAGGGGTTTTAACGCCTGGTGCTGTCTTCGTTTTGACAACAATAAAAATATTTTTGAAGAGAAAGCAGGACGCTGCATAATGATTGCACCGCTCTGCCTAGGTCTGTATGTGTTTATTATTAAAGATGGCCTGTCGTTTTTCCCATGAAGGCACTGGCCTCTTTGGCTTAAAAAAAATGTAGGCTACTTGGTGTTAAGAGGTGAAGTCCACTAACACAGATATTTTAATTCAGTTTCTTATATCTTCTGGGGACATTTGAACAAATGCTGAAACACTGTCCTAGATACTAGGGAGAGTTTGATTGTGCAGGCCAGGCAGGGCTCTGAACATGATGTGTATAGCTTATGGAGTGGGGTGGAACAGGATCACTGCTGGCAGGCACTGCATCTCTAGCACTGACTTATCAGGGGAAAACGGTCTTGGAACAAGGTTTTTCAACATTTCTGACCAATTCGCCCCTTGACAAGCTTTTTTCAGCCGTGTTTGTTGGAGAACCATAGATCATGGTCATGTGCGATTTTTTAAATTTTTTTTAAACAAAAAAAATTTTTATTCTGTTATTGCGGACAAACCATGTCGGGTAAAACCACAACTTACCAAGATATTCAATACAAATAATACGAGGTTTTCTCAAAACTACCTCGACAGTTGCACCAGAAATAACATCTTTCCAACTTTCACAACATTCCCGTGCTGGTTGCCCCCATATCCATATACTGTAATCTACTCGTATCTATTATAACAATGCTCTATCCTATTTAGAAACCTCAGTTTGGGCTTCATAGCACCTCCAGTGGCCCCAACGTTCCTGACAATTTGTTTTTCAGATACCAGTCCGAGTATTGAAAGGGTTGCATTATGTCGGTCAGTTCCTGGTGGTCAAAGCTCACTGCAAGAAACTGTTTCCATCTCCGGAAGAATTTTTTAGATAGTGAATCGATATTATTTTCAGCATCCAACTTTTCCCTGAGGAACAACATTTTTAATTCCGTCACCACACTTGAGATAGACGGGACCGCTGTAGTATTCCAAGATCGCATGATGCAGTGTCTGGCTGCCAGCAGGCATATGTGCAGCCAGTCCCCTCCCCTGTGGGCCGGCCCATTTGGGACTGCTTCAGAATCTTGGGACTTTCCCCCAGCCAGGAATCTGTCCATACTCCCCCGCTCAGCTGCCCGATAGGTAGGGTGAGTCGGGCGGGCGTTTTAGCCGGCTTTAAATATGTTTGGTGGCCACGGGTGCAGGAGCGCGATCTCCTCACAGCCGCTCACATGGGCGCCGGAACCGGAAGTCTCGACATGTGCGATTTGATTCGCTCCAAATCTAAATTCGGACAACTTTTCCCAAATTCGGACATTTGGACACATCTGAATTTACAAATCCCAATGCAAAAACGAAACTGAATCGAGCATGTGACTTTTATGGCCAATCAGATGTGTTTTTTGGTTTAATGCATCAGAATGGGTCTGAACAAAAATTTTTGTTAGAAAAGTGACACGCCGTAACGAAAATTTGTGTTCAGTATATACATATAGTACTAAAGCTGAGGCTCCTAGACCCAAATGGCATTTGGGATCCGAATTACCGAATTGCATACTGGAGATCCCAAATGCCATTCAGGTCTGGGAGCAATATACATATATTACTGAAGCTGAGGTTCCCAGACCCGACTGGCATTTGGGAGTTCCCGAATGCAATTCCGAAATTCGAATCCCGAATGCCATTAGGGTCTAGGAGTTCCAGCTTTAGTATTAATATCTGTATATGGTTTTCTGTGGTTTTCGCAATGAACATTCATAAACGTATCCAAAACTAACGAAAATTCTGATTTCGTCTGAATCCAAAACCCGAACCGAATTGAATTTCAGGTCCGAATCCCAAAATAACGAAATATCCGAACCAAATGTTTCCAGCGCTTACATGTCTATTCATATATAACTCGATTGGAAGGTTATCATCTAATCTTTATGGGCACTTTAAAGTAAACCTATGCTTTGCCTACAATGATCAAAGCAGCAGATTTACTTCAACTACCCCCCAACAGCATTTCCTTTCTTCCCTGTGCTGCTCTCTTCAGCTGTAAAAGGAAGTCCTACGTTAGCTAAAGTTGCAGCTTATTCAGGGTTATGGAGTCCTGCTGATAGGACAGCTGTCACATGGAATGAGTCACATGCTCCTTCATACCTCGAAAGTACTCCCGGACTGAATGGATAGATCGAGGAGCGAACAGAAAGTGAGTATATGATCGGAAAAGGTTGACAAAATGTAGGTGTTTTTTTTTAAGATGGAACTAATGCCTTTTACAAAACATTGTTGACATGTAGGTTGGCATTGCAGTAGAGACTCTTCATTTCCAATCTGCAATAAGAGCTGATCTTCTGCCTGCTGGTAATGCTTCTCCTGAATGTACACTGAGCCGTGCATGTGCATAACAGTATACATTCTCGGCATGCCTTTGATGCTGCAATGAATTAACTCCAGTGTGCAATGTACATCCTCCCATGCAAGCCAATCAAGATGGCGGAAGACACCAAACCTGGAAAGAGACTGAATAAAGATGTCAACAATGTGGGCCTTTGTATCATTCCAGGGGGCTCTTTGTCAGATACTGTAAGTCTTCCATATTGTGCAAATATGCTTTACATAACTACAATTTATTGCAAAAGCCCTGGTAAACCTCAGCAGACCCTAGTTCCACATTAAAGCTGAACTCCGGGATGATTAAATATTGTCTAAATACAAGAGGTATGTCTATTGTTACTTGAATATTGACATATGTGTATTTCTTCCAGATCTTTGCAGTAATCCGGTGTGAAACTTTGTGCAGGAACTTGCTGTAATAAAGACCGCTCACTCATGCCCTCTTTCTCCTACCCTACACTAGCCTCGTGCCCTCTTCTGACTAACTTGAATGGCTGTGCTCAACTATAATACATAATAGATATGTCAGAGATGTTTAGAATTTGTATTGTATTTCTTACATATGCCCTGTACCAGGAGTATGCAAACTCCAGCCCTCCAGTTGTGGTGAATCTTCAATTCCCACCATGTATCTGCCTCTGGGAGTCATGCCGGGGGCTGTCAGAGTTTTGCAGTGACTGATGGAATTTGTAGCTATAGTACCTCTTCTATTGGATCACACTACATGGGGCAGCCTTTCTTCCCCATGTGCATCAATGAGCCTTGGCAGCCCATGACCCTATTGCCGGTTCACCGGTTGTCCTTTTTTGGACCACTTTTGGCAGTTCCCGACCACTGCAGACCGGGAACATCCCACAAGAGCTGCCGTTTTGAAATTGCTCTGACCCAGTTGTTTAACCTTATAAAGAATTAGAATGGATGAGTGAATAATTACAGAGGTGCCATAAATTAGTAAGTTACTCACCCTTATGTTGTTATGCCTTCCCGAGACTATTCCTGTCCACATATACTGTACCTTCCTCCTTCCCAGGATTAAAATACACTGAAATGTTACAAAACCTATGCCTGTTGACATAGGAGTATACAATAACATAGGCATACCTCCCAACTTTCTGAGATGAGAAAGAGGGTAGCCTATAGGGGCACTATGTATTTAGGCAATGGAATCACCCCTGCCATGCCCCCAGTTATGCGGACCACTTATTTGCCAAATATAAATGGTTAAACCCAGAATTGTTGTGTTTTGCCTTTGCTTTCTCTTTATACAGTATTATATTTTTAAAATAGCAAACAAGATAATTAAGAGATAAGATGAAGATTTTACTGCAGAATAACCCTTTAGTTAGTTAAAAAAAACCTTTCCATAGATACGTGTACATCACACCAAAAAGAAGGACAGCTGAGAGGAAAGAGGGACAGAGGGATCTGGTTCTATATGGGGGACAGTTGGGAGTTATAATGATATAGGTCTATTCTATTGAGCATTCATTAATGACTAGGAAAATTGGCTGCCATTGGCAAGAATATATTACTTTTATGTTTACTTATCAATTGTATATGTTTTATACAGAGGTGTCTCTACGCTTTTTGCCACCTTAGACGACCAGGAGGGGAGTGGAGGATAGCTAGCGGTGCATACTTACCGGGGGTGGAGGGTGCAGGGTACCAGTGACTTTGTCCAGCATCCCTTCCAGCTCAATATTCTGCTTAGCTCCTGGTGGGACGCTGGCCAGAGCGCTATAGGCTGCTGAGAGCCACCCCTTATGTGACCCAATCATATGCCACCTGAGGCAATCCCCTCAGGCTGCCTCATTATTATAGGGACGACCATGTTTTTTTAAAATTAAAACCCTTTTACACCACAGTGCATAGGGATATGGTTTCTTGTAAATTTGCCCACTATGCTTTGTGTTGTATTATCAGAATAAAGAGAATTGTATGTGTGCCAACATTTTTAAAGCTTTTATGACACCTTCATGTTTAAAAATACCTTCTATTACCCTACACTAGCCTTGTACCCTCCTCTCACTAGCTTGAATGGAAGTACTCAACTATAACACATAACAAATATGTAAGGAGTGTTTAGAAATTGGATTTTGTTTCTTCACATCTGCCCTATGTCATCATCACCCATAATGAATATATAAACGAGCAGAAGGGTTGTTTTCTTATTTTACTAAAGCTTCTTATTCTCATTTTCCTCAACAAATCCTGTTAAGCATCAGAATGTATTACATGCCTTTTAGAAAACTATGGAATAAAAAACACTAAAGCATCTATAAATAACGGATCACAATAGCTGGAGCTGTTATAAAGATAAGCACACAGGCCTCTTAACTTTTCTCCTTTCCGTCATGTGTTTGGCAAAAGACGAGAAAAAGGCAGATCAAAGACATATTACGAAGTGGTACAGCATAGAGAACAAAAGTTTTTTATGCAGTGGCAGATCTCTTGTCCCCACTAATGTGAGACTAAATGGAGAGCAGAAACCTATGGGAAAAAAGAGAATTGCTCAGTACTTCTCTATCATGTTCCTTCTGTCTATGGTCTTGTACTATAGGGAGGACAATTGGGAATTGGGGTACTATAGGGAAGATCAATTGTTGTATAGAGAAATATTGATAGATATACTGTACTGCCGGCATGGCCGCCGGCAGGGTGGTACCGCCGACACTCATGTAAGGGGCCCGGCCCAAGCATTGCCGATCCAGCGGCATAGGAGCAGTCTGGGGCCCCATCAGCGCCGCTGCTCGAATTATCTCAGACGGACCGACCGGAAGTGACATTACGTCACTTCCGGCCAGTCGAGCGGCAGAGGAGGAGGCCAGCCGCCAGATGAGCAGGTAAGAAGAGCTGGGGGGGAGAGAGAAAGGGGGGGTAGAGAGAAGAGAGAGAGGAGAGAGATATGCAGCCCACCTGAGACCCCTGCAGAGCCCACCATAAAGAGTATCAGATGGGCTGTGCAGCATCTATGGTGGGCTCTGCAAGATCACTCTCATGTATGTGTGGGGTCTCAGGTGGGTCCTGCGTCCAGCGCATCATTAAAGGAGAACTATGGGTTAAGTGTTTTCCCCCATAGTTCTCCTAAGGCCCCATTCACACTAAGTGACACTTACCTCGAGCGGATTTCCGCGCGGCGGTTCGGGCAACGTTGCAGCGATGATTGAGTGACCATCGGGCTGCATTTAAAAAAAGGAAATTCGTGCGACATCCACAGGAAAAAGGGTCCTGCAGGTGCGACTTGTGACCGCGACGGGCGACACAGAGCTGTACATTAGGCAGCTGCATTGAAAATAATTGGCCGGCGACTTCTCGCGATATTGCGCGGCAAAAATGCGTGATATCGCGGAAGAAAATCGCTGGATTTTCCGCTCAGTGTGAATGGGGCCTAAGGGTAATGGGGAGACGCACGGGATCGCAAGGCACATTGTGCCTGCAGTGCGTTCGGGTGCGGTGCGATTAAAATGCTACAAGCACTATTTTGATCTGCTTATGGTGTGAACTGGTCTGTACGCATTTTCGTTTGTGGACGCATTTTCATTGCAGCAAAGTGACAATTAAAAAAAAAATGTTAATGTCACTTTGCGGCAATGAAACGAACGATACGAACATGAAACGGAAATGAACATTCGTACCGACTACCGCTAACTAATTTCCTCCGAATCCCAAACAAAGAAATAATGCAAAATTGGAATAAAAACAAGATGAAACAAAAAATGTTTTGCCGGTGCACATGTCTAGTGTCCAGCGGGTCACGAAGCCCTGCGTCCAGCGGGTAATGTGACTGTGGGTGGGGACACTAGAGTGTAAGCTCCTTTGTACAGAGACTGATGTGACTGTGGGCGGGACATTAGAGTGTAAGCTCCTATGTACAGAGACTGATGTGACTGTGGGCGGGACATTAGAGTGTAAGCTCCTATGTACAGAGACTGATGTGACTGTGGGCGGGACATTAGAGTGTAAGCTCCTATGTACAGAGACTGATGAGACCGGGGCTGCAACAACTAATTGACTAAGTAGATAAAATCGATGATGTAAAATGTTAACGTTTTGCATCATCAATTAGTTGGCTTTCGATTAGTTGCCCGTTTGCGGCTCCACACGCACCGCACGCTACACGCCGCACCTCCTCCCCGCCTCTCTGAGCTCTCTCCCGCCGCTGCCCGCCAAGATCATTACGTTGTTGGAGGGAGACTGCAGTGTGGGGGAACGGCAGCTGCCGACAGTCCCAAGATCTCGGAAGAAAGTAAAGTTGCTTGAAGAGTGTGCAGGTAAGACTACCTGCATCCCCCCCCCCCCACATGCTGTATAAATGTATTGCTGGGATTAGTTGTATTCCTCTATAGCTGATGGTATATTCCACTGTATATGAACCATTAGCTATAGAGGACTACAAATCCCAGCGATACATTATACACTGTATGTATATTGTATTGCTGGGATTTGTTGTAGTCCTCTATTGCCGGTGGTATTCTGCATTGATTGCTGTATAATTTTACATTTCACTATATTGCACACCACAGTTTGTTTGTTTTTGCTTCCACCGCTCCAAGCTTGACTGACGTGATTGGCTCAGGGTTCTCTGTACAGCGCTGCGGTATATGTCAGAGCTATATACACGCATAATCATAGTGTGTGACTGTGGGGAGGGAGCATTAGAGTGTAAGCTCCTCTGTACAGAGACTGATGTGACTGGCTCAGTGTTCTCTGTACAGCACTGCGGTATATATATATGTATAATAATAATAACAGTGTGACTGGCTCAACACATCTTTAGCCCCTCCCTTCTTCACTACCGTCCCCATTTTATGCCCAAATTATGTCAGAAGAGTTTAGGCACACCTATCTGCATGCAGCCATGTCACACAGTAATGCAGTGCACACTTATATAACTCTCTAGTTTATTAGCCTACAGCAGGGGTAGCTAAACTGCTGCCCTCCAGCTGACTAGAAACCACATCATGCATCTGCCCCTGGAAGTCATGCCTGTGACTGTCAGAGTCTTGCACTGCCCTATGGGACTTGTAGTTTCTCAGAAGCTGGGGGGGCCAAAGTTTGGCTATCCTTGACCTACAGCAACCCCAACCAGGGCAAACCAACAGGTTCTCCTTAATGCCCGTCCTGAAGCTGAACATACTTACCTTTCCTTGCAGCCCCACCATTATGTTCAAAATAGAGCCTTGTATAAGCTCCAGTTGGAGCTTACACCAGGTGACAAGCACCAGCACTGTGACTTGGAGTGAATCATATGCTCCTCTGTACCCAGAAGTACTGGGTTTTCTCTTTGCTCCTGGCAGCTGAATAGAGTGGCGTGAATGCAAAGGAAAATTAAAACAGCTCGGAGGGGAGGAGAGGGATTGAATTGAACCAGTTGCTCTTGCTGGCATGGGCAAAGTGCAGGTTTAGATCATCACACCAGAAACATTTGAAGATCAATTCTGGAGAAAAAAAAACTCCCTTTGCAGTGGTGGTGCCCTCATACCACGAGGATTACATGCACATTTGAGTCTAGGATACCAGATAAAGGGACTTTTAGTTACCTGATTCCTGCAGGTCCCAGGACTGGCACCCACAGCCTCTTTCTCCCTGCGCTCTGGTGGTCAAAACCCACTAATGTCATCATGTGCAATACAGGACCCATAGCCTTGCATTATGCATGAGGACGCTGAGGAACAATGGACGAGAAGAGGGGTGGGGGAGTGGGGATCAGGTAAGTAAAATTCCTTTACACAATAATCCTAGACGAAAAGAAGGATTTAACCCTTGCAGTCAGTGGCGGAACTACCGCCAGTGCAGGTGCACCAGGGCCTCAGCCTGGGGGGGCCCAGCACAGTCCTGGCCTGTGCATGGATGGAATCCAGCGGCCGGCAGGCACCCCGTCTCTGTGCCGGGAGTGTCGGATCATCCGTTCATCTGACACTCCCGGCGCAGAGATGGGGGGGCCCGCTGGCCGCCCGATACTAATCTTAATATCCCCACACTCCGACGCGCTGAATTGGGGGTGGGGGGGCGGGGCTACGCGCACACCCGCTTGCCGGATACCAAGATATTATGGGGCCCGCCGGCCCCTGCGAGGAGAGATCTGCGAGCTGGGGACATCTGAAGACGGCCCTGCATGGTGCAGGCACATCGGACGGCTGTGAGGATCCAGCAAGCAGGAAACAGACACTGGGTTTTTCTGCAGCCTGAATCCCCCACCAGGAAAATGCAGAAGACCAGCCAGAAGAGGTAAGGGTAAATAATTAATTAAAACAATTATTATTTGTAGCCTGCTGTGTAAAGTACGGCTGGTATTTATAGTGCTCTATAGCAGGTGCCATTCTGTGCCAGGCGGCCGAGCGCTGTGGGAGGAGAGCGCTGTGAGCAGCCAGCGTCTCTCATCCCACACCGCTCAGCCTCCTATCACAGTCTAGTGTTCTATTGCAGATTGTGACTGTGTTAGAATGTGTGACCGCTGACGTCATCACACTTTCTAATGTAATCACGTCCATTTTTTCGAACAGAGAATGTGTGACCAGTCTCGTGGTCGCACATTCTAACGTAGCCACACCCATTTTTTTCCGGTGTAACAATGTGTGACCTGCAAAACGTGTAGCATTCAAAGCTTTCTCTGTTGTTCCTGGGCAGATCGGCATCGCAGATGATATGTGCAGGAGAACCGATATGCCCCAGAACAGCTGATCGGTCCTGAAATCTCACTTCTATCCTACTTTGTATTGCACTTGCAAAGTCAGATAGAAGTGAGATTTCAGGACCGATCAGTTGTTTCCGGGCAGATCGGTTCTCGTAAACATACCATCTGCAATGCCGATCAGCCTGGGAACAGCGGAGAAACCTTTGAATTCCACACCATTTGCCGGTCACACATTTTTACCCCGGAAAAAAATGGGTGTGACTACGTTAGAATGTGTGACCATGTGACTGGTCACACATTCCAATGCAGTCACAATCTGTGATAGAACACTGGAAGAGCGGTGTGTGGGCGGAGTCCGCGCTGTCACAGGAGGCTTAGCTCTCCTCCCTGCACCGCTCACTCAGCCTCCTGTGACAGCGTGTCAGAGAGGAGAGCGGTACAAACACTCAGCGATCAGTGATCGCTGAGTGTTTTTTTAGATAATTGAGGACATGGTATGGTTACTATATCCTCAATTATGAATGAATGGGAAGTGATCTATATCACCTCCACTTTACTGACAATGTACCAGAACAGAGTCCTGTGGACCACAGAGCATATGTTTAAATTGAACTTATTATGACCCTTGGGTTATAATGCCTTGATACTATGCCTGCATGCTTTTAATTGATTTTATTATGTATACATATAAGGGATTTTTCTATTTGTAGAACATTGTAGAACATGTCTGATGGATGGATATTACATTAAAAGAGGATACATTGCTGTGATTGCATTGCTTATGTTTGGTGAAAAGCACATGTTTGCTAGACAACTTTTTCTATAAAAATTAATAAATTCATACACATCAATATAATAAATCAATACAAAAAAATGTGTATTTAATTATTTTTACATTTGCGCCTACCGAAGCATTGCAACTGTGTTCAGCGGATCTTGGTTGCAATGCTTAGGCTCTTCCAGACTATTGCCCCAGGTCTGGCCCAAGGTACAGGCCTTCGGTTATGGAGGAATAATTAAATGGACTACAAGTACAGTGATGCCACAGTACAGACAGAGTTAATTATAGAAACCTCACCAGCACTCTATCACTCACCTTCTTTCTGGAGGGTGGCTACTTTTATCCCCCACAGTCAATGTGTGTGTTGTAAAGTAGCCAATGCTCCAAGCTCACTCTCCTGATGAACTACAATCCCATGTTTAGTTTACTAATTTCTATTGAGAATGTAGTTCATCACCTGAGTTTAATGTCACTTTAACTATACCGTATGTCATTCTGTCTTTGGAGTGAGGATCATTAAACATGTGTGTTGTACAGTAGCCACCACTCCAAGTTCGCTTCTGAGATGGACTACAATCTCACATTTATTTTGCTAATTTGCATTGAGAATGTAGTCCATCACAGGAGTGAGCTTGGAGCGGTGGCTACTTTACAACACACATGTTTAATGTTTTAATGTTTAATGATCCTCACTCCAAAGACAGAATGACATACAGTATAGTTAAAGTGACATTAAACTCAGGTGATGGACTACATTCTCAATAGAAATTAGTAAACTAAACGTGAAATTGTAGTTCATCAGGGGAGCGAGCTTGGAGCAGTGGTTACTTTAGAATACCCACAGGGACCATTGGGAAGAAAAGTAGCCACCCTCCAGAAAGAAAGGACAGTATCAGCACCAATTCTGAAGATTGTTTGGGAATCACAAATAAGATAAATTTCTGTTCATAGTTATGACACTTGAATCATTTTAAAATTGTAACTCCTGAGTTTAGTATCACTTTAAGTTTTGTAAATGAGAACATGTAGCAAAAATAAAAGTAGGTGCTATGCCAATTTGGCTGCAAATTTAGAAGTTCAGTATACCGCAAGCTGTAGCTCGCGGTATACTGAGCTTAGGGTAACGGGAGGACGTTAGTTTGTGTCCTCCCGTTACCCTAAGGAGAACTATGGGGAAAAACACTGACCCCATAGTTCTCCTTTGAAGGGAAATAAAAATTGGTAAACAATGGGAACATTCACTGAGAAAGGTGCTTTGTATTTCCCTCTTTTATGGCGATCAATTAGACACTGACACTGTATGATCTTTGATAAACAATGAACAAACATGTGATGTTGGCATGCTGGAATTATATTCATATAGAAAACTACACAAGAACACAAAGATGTTCCTTTTGTGTATGTTTCTCACGTCAATTCTTTATGTGTTAATGGTTTGAAAAAAAAAAACCTATATAAAATAAATCAGTGGCAGGCTCATTCAGACAGGGGAAGTTACAGTTAATGGATTTCTGTGTAGGTGACAGGTGTGCCTATTTTGTTCCTGATTTTGAATATTTTAGTGTTTATTAGGAATATTTATACTGAAAAACCCAATTTCTGGTTTAAACAAAGAAATGTCAAATTTACGGTACACAAGGTTATATTTCAGTTGAGCTGTCACTGAAATTGTGTTCCCATGGTTACTGAAAGAATAAACACATAGGGATAATTCACTATTGCGACGAGCCAGCAAGTATTATATTATTGTAACAAATAAAAAAAAAAGTCTCCCCTCGACTACTCCCTTTCAGGGCTCTTCATCACTCTCATTCATGTCAAGTACACAAAGCACATCCCATTTTAATGGCTCATATACAAAACTGTCAGTAACTTACTTAGTATACAAAAGCAACGTAACCTTGTGGATAACATATTTCCAGGTCATTTAATAAAAGGCCACTACATCTTGGAACAAGCAAAGCTAACGATGGAACCTTTTCTCAAATCACAGTATAAAAAAGGTTCTGCCATCACTTAGCTCTAATACCAGCTAGCCGTTATCCCATTCCTTTTGCATTGTAGTCTGTTGTAGTCAGGGGCATCCTTAGCTTTTACGCCACCTAAGGGCCACATTTCGGGTGGGGGGCTCTGCATTGTCTTCCCAAGCAGCTATGGCTCCGTCTCTGGTTGGCATTTCACCCAGGATGGTCATTGGTTGCCTTGGACAGGACACCAGCCAGAGCATGCCGACCAGCTCCTGGCAACCAGTGACATCAGTGGTTGCCAGAAGCTGGGTGGGATGCCAGCCAGAGCGTCCTGCTCTGCTCCTGGCAATCGGTGACACCACTGGATGCCAGGAGCAGGGCAGGATGCTGGCCAGAGCATCCCAGGTTGCTATGACCTGGATGGGGAGATGTGTATAGTCCTCACACATCTCCCCACCCAGCTCTTAACAACCTGGGGAGTCCTAGCTGTAAAGAGGGCAGCAGGCACACTGCAAACATTGTGCAGCAGAGCGGCCATGCCACTCTGCCTGCTGCCCCCCCAACAGCCTGAGGCTGCCTCATTATAAGGATGGTCCTGTTTTTAGTAGTTCTGTGCAAATGGACTTAATCAAAAGTACTACTGTGTAGCATGCGGTATCATAACTAAAATCCTTTATGTGCCTAGGTCATAAAAGATTACGTTTTAATGTGATGAGCTCTTGCTAGTAATAAAAAAGTGTCTGGGTTTTTCAAGTATTCAAGCCAGACACAGTCAGGCAACTTGTATTTTTAATATAGGGCCGGCTATGGCAGACCTCATACTTTTCCCATGACAGAGTCAGTCATCTTAAGTCAATTTCATTACACAAAAAAGGTTTTAAAGCAAACCTGTCATGGTAGAAATAAATGCATTCCTGTTTTTTGGCTCTTGAACTCCAAGTAGGCCACTGACCAAAAACAAATATGAATTAGAACTTCTGGCCTACTGCAAGGGAAGCAGGGAGCTACAGCTTTTGAAGAAGTTTAGTGATGGAAAAAAAGTATTTCTGTAATGACAGGTTCCCTTTTAAGTAATTTTATTAGGCCTGAAAAGTAAGAATTACTTGTGTTCTCTCTTCAGGATGTAACAATGGCCCTCAATGAATCTCCTTGTTGCACATTATGCCTCTAAGTGAAAGGCAACTCTTATTTTCAAAAAAAGACGTCCAATGGTGGCAGCCCTCATACTTTTCTCATGACAGAGTGACTTGAAGCCTGTTTCAGAACAAAAGAAAAAGGTTTTGAAGTGAACTTGTCTTGGTAGAAATAACATGTTACCTGGCTCTTGCACACCTCCTAAAGTACTTCATAGGCCACTGACCAAAAATAAATATGAAGTAGAACTCTCGACCTGCTGCATGAGAAGCAGGGAACTGGTAACTTTCAAAGACGTTTAGTAATGGAAAAACGTATTTCTCTAATGACAGGTTCCCTTTAAGTAATTTTATTAAGCCTGAAAAGCAAGAATTACTTGTGTTCACTCTTCAGGATATATCTAATGAAACTCCTGGTTGCACACTCTGCCTCTAAGAGAAAGGCAACTCGTATTTTCAAAAAAGCGAGCCCACAAGTTGCAGCCCCCATACTTTTCTCATGATAGAGTGACTTTGAGCTTGTTTCAAGACAAAATAAAAGTTTTGAAAGTGAACCTGTCTTGGTAGAAATAAATGCATTCCTGTTACCTGACTCTTGCACCCCTCCTAAACTGCATAGTAGGCCAATTCCAGAAAAAACAAATATGAAGTAGAACTTTTGACCTGCTGCATGAGAGACAAGGAACTGGCAACTTTTGGAGAAGATTAGCAATGGAAAAAAGTATTTCTCTAATGACAGGTTCCCTTTAAAGTGATATTACGTTTAAAAGGTTTATAAGCTCTATCAAATGCTGATTAAATCACTTACAAATGTATGCCTCTTCCTGATGTATAAAAGTTTTAGTTTTGTGTAGAATCAGCTGGTCTCCTGGGCACTGGCCCTGATATCTTGTTTTGGGGTGGCACCTTTCCCTTTTTCAGGGACCTACAGAGCCAACCTTGTGTCTGCTAGTAAGCTGTGTATGTCTGCACAAACACACAGACACAGTAGGCTGTCCAATCTTCTGCTCCCTACTCCCCTTTTGTCCCTTGGACAGTTGCTGAAGACTGTACTCTCCCTTGTGATCTTGCACTGGACAGGAAGTTTAGGAAAGCGAACCTGAGAGTTGGAGCTGTTTGGAAACATGATGACTGTAAATGCTTCGGCAAAAATATAAATAAATACTTTGCTGGGTAATGTGTATTCAGTGGGGAAGCTGGACACTGTTACCTAGGTCAAAGGCTTAAAGTTGCTCCCCCCAAGTGAGAAGTTCTCCATCCACACACCCAGTGGCACATGACCCCACCCCCCACCCAACTTCGGCCCTGTGTGTATTTGCTTGATCTGGATTCATTATTGAAAAAAGTTTGTGAGTTCAATTCTACTTTAAGTTTACTTTATGTTGTAGTTACTTTATGTTGTTTAGTGTGAACAGCATCTGTTACTTGTGCTCTCTCTTCAGTATATATCAATGGCCCCAAATTAATCTCCAAATGAAAGTGGGTATCACCTGTGAAAAATGTCCTGGCTTCTCCCAGTGATCCCATCCCTCTTTCTCCCCGTTTCTGATTTAATGGAACAAACTAGCAGTATATTGTAGTTTACTAACATACACACAATTTTATGTACACCCACTTCCAGCCGAGTGCCATTTATTATTAAAGGATGGAATGCATTTCTCTTCTGTAAAATGTGTGTCCCAGGGATTTACATTACAAACACCGCCTTCCTTCCTTCAGTGTGGAATACATATTTACTGTCATGTAGCAAATTAAACATTTATAAAACGCTACACACTTTTGGTTATGCTAAGCGGACCCTGCTGAATTGTGAGCTAATTTTACACTTGCTCGGCTATACTCTTTTTCTTTTCTTCCCAGGACCAAGGACAGATTGTGCTATATCCCTGACAAAGCCCGGGAAGAAGCCATAAAAATGATGATTTATTATTGTTTAGTATGCAGAAATGCAAAGCTAGCATGTGAGAAGGCCTGTTAGTTGGTTTTGTTTTGCTTTATGTTGTCTTTCCAGACTGCTGCTTCCAAAGAGCAACTTCAGACAACCACTGGTGTCATGCAGTGACCTGATAAAGCTATGCAGAAAACATGGGATTAGGCGCAGGTCTGAGGATTTGGCATAGAGGTGTACTGTGGGAAATAAGCAGGCAGAACGAGGGGTTAGCTTATGACTAATGTTGGGGTTGGGTTTTACACAGTATTAGGGAGGTAAAGAGTAAAAAGAATGTGGAGGTTTTATACAGTACCTATTTTCTTTATCAGAAAAAAAAATGTAAACAACAAATATTTTGTATCCATATTTTTGAGAAGAAGAAGTGTAAGGCCTCACTCACACTGGAATCGACCGGCACATATAGCTCTGCGCTGCGTGCAGCGCCATATTGAGCAGCTCCCGGGAAGGACAGGTTCTGCGTGTGATTAGTACGCAGCCCCCATCCTTCTCTATGAGACTATGCGGCCGCACGCCCTCCCTACGCTCATCTGCCTTGCACGTCCGTGCGGGTGCAGGTGACTGTACTCGTGCGCCGACAGGATGGATCCTGTCTGCGTCCGAGCCAGGAAACACGCACCGCTACGGACCTGCACTTGAGGTGACCATAGGGGGGGCGTAGAGAAGGACGGGGGCTGTGTACTAATCACAAGCAGCACCTGTCCTTCCTGGGAGCTGCTCGATACGGCCCTGCACGGAGCTGTACGTGCTGGCCGATTAGGGTTGCCACCTGTCCAGGATTCAACCGGACAGTTCGGGTTTTGGATGCTGTGTCCGGGTTTCATGGCAGCAGAAACCCGGACACAAGATGTCAGGCAGACAGGTGCAACCAAAATTAAGATAGAGGCTACCGGCCCTTCACTGTACAGTCTCGACTGTGATATTTACCTATGAATGGGTGGCGCTATTTACATATGAATAAGCCACGACTCCAAAAAAATGTCTGCTCGTCGCTAGAGTGTTCGGGTTTTGCTTGAAGAAAAGGTGGCAACCCTATGGCCGATTCCAGTGTGAATGAGGCCTTAAGGGGACTGATGGCAGAATAATGAATAACTTGAGATTAGTGCAAATTATCCTTGCCTCCATGGTGTCTGTCACAAGATATGCAGCTATAAAAATGTGTCATGTGTGGTATTCTTCAAACTCCTGTAGTGATTGGAGGTGTCGAAATTTTCAAATGCTTTAATGAGTCTGGTATTTCAGTTCAAACAATGTAAAGATGTGCAAAAAAGAAGAAAGCAAGAAGAGCTGAGTTTTTAAATCTGTATACCTGGCAAATGGCATGGAGGCAAATATAACCTTCCTGCTCTCTTCATAGGTTTACGCATACATGTCATGGATAGTGAAAAATTCTAGCTGCTTGGTTGTCAAACTGGTCCTGTGGCTCTAGTACATTCCGATTTTTTGAAGCAGAAAAATATACAGAACAAGAATTCTGACATCACTGGCTTCATACTGGTTTTCGGTCACTGACTCAAAAGTGCAGAAGCCAAAGATTGATAAGTACAGTAAATAGCAATATCAGTCTACAACAACAACTCACTTATTTATATTAAGACATACTGTCTTAATATAAATAAGTGTACAGCAGTGTACAGTGTATTGTTTTTAACTATTGATTTGATTCTGCCAACCATTGCAGAAACTTTCATTTTTATAGCACACAACTTGGCGGTATTTATACACAAATGTGGACATATCCTTCAATGTGTCATCTAGGCAGAGTAACCAGCCTTAGAGAAAGATGTCATGATCTGGTTCTGTAAGCAGAACAACGGACACAGCTAAACACCTCACTACAATCAATTTATGAAGTGTTAGGTCATAATCACACTACAACGTCGTGCTAAATGCATGGGATCTGTGCAATGTAGTGCAGACTATTGCACTGTATGCTAGTTGCTCTGGTGCATTGTGCTGATGCTGATTTTTAATAGCACACCAATGCATCTCTTGGTGTGTGTTGCATCGAAAAAAGTAATGCGTGCACTACTTTTTTTTTTAACCATAGTTTTTTATTCAAGGTTATATATATTTTTTTAGGGTGTTCTTTGAGTCCTCTGCTATATGTGCATGCACTACTTTTTTCAACACACCAGCACACCTAAAATGCGGTGTCATGGAATGTGTGATAATCAGTGACATCACAGGGTGGGGTGCGGGGGATGCGGCCCACACCGAGTGACACCATCAGAGGGTGTGACACCAAAATGACTGTCATTTTGACTGAAAGTCATTTTGGTGTCACCCCCTCTGAAAAGTCGGGCACTCGATCATGGACCGAGAGCCTGACAGTTGCAGGAGAGAGAGGAGGGTACCCGGCGGCATACCTTATCCCGCCAGATGAACGTCCCCTCCTCTCTTTTTTTATGACAGAAGAGACTCTGTATGTCTCTTCTGTCATAATTGCACCTCCCTGCCTGTCAAGTGTTTGTGTGTACCGAGTCATGCATGCACAGTTCAGTGCAAAAGCTTGGCATGGTCTTGTGCTGAGATGCAGTAACTTCCATGCAGATGCGCAGGCTCGGCAAATCAAGAGGCTGAAGATGCCGAACCTAGAAGAAGACCAGGAGAAGATGGAAGCACTGGTGACTGAGGAGAGCGCTGACATTGCATCGCTGGAGGGGACTGCCTGCAATAGAAGTCTGCCACAATGTGCTAATATCCTGAGCATACTAGCACATTATGGCACATACCACCTGGGAGGCCACTATTTCAATTGTGTATTGGCATTTTATTACTGCTTTAAGAACAGATACACTTGAAGTAATTACGGAAGTATTGTCATTCTAGCAAAAGGAAGTGCCCATAGATACGCTTGGCTTGTAGGACCTTTACCCCCTTTGGCTAAAAATCACATCAACATACAGCTCTGCATGCTGATATGAAATCATCTTACATTCATTAGTTAAACAAACATATTTTCACTTTACTTACAATTTCTTGTTTTTTTACTTCCTCTTTGGCAAAAGTGATATGTGCTTCTGGGAATGTTACATCAGCAGATAATTGCTAGGAAATCTCATCTATGATCTCATAAGATCTCCTGAGACGATGTGCATAGTTCCAAGTCCTAGTCACCTGTCACCTGTGTCAGAGCTCCAGGAAGTAAAGGGAGATGGATCCATGTGCCCTTAGTAAAAATGGCCACCATGAGAGCATGAAAAGGAAAATAAAAACATGGTATGCAAAGAATAAAAAGCCAGCAATTATCTATAAGTAGCTGTTTGTAGATTGTCATTACTAAACATTTCTAAAGGTGCCTTTGTTGTTATTTTGAAGATAAGAGTAAAGTTCCTCTTTAAATAAAGGAAGAAAATAAAGTTAAAATGATTCAACTTTTTGAGATTACATCATCAACATTTGTGGTTTGGTTTGAATGCTTTTTGCGCAGATCAGATGAAGATCTCCTGTTGGATTGAACTGCATTTTGTGTAATGATTAGTTTGTTGTCTGAAGCACTTGGAAAAATAACTTTTTCAGTTACAATCTTTATTTACTACTACAGGCCAAAAACATACATAGTTTGACTTTTTCTTTCTTAAAAAGAAGGATCAGGTAAATATTTATGTATTTTTTATCAAATATTCATTCTTTGACTTAGAGTTTTGCCTGGGGGATGAAAGGAGCATGTGAAGTAAAAAAAAAAACTTCAAGTTCTATCGCACTTAAAGCAAATATGTTGTGCTTTCCCAGACTAGGCTTGGAAGGGTTAAATCTACAAGAGAGGAAAGAGCTGAAAGTATCAATCAAGTCATCAAAGCGAGCAATCTCCCTAACTAGATCTACATGTCTGTGAAGAGCTTGGTGTAATCAAGTCTCCAGCTCTTGCAGTGAGAAATCAGAGGGTATTATAAGCAAGAAAGGAGCAGGGCTACCAAAGCTGCATAATCTCCATGTCTAATAGCCCACTCCAACCGTGAAGGGCATGAGAGTGAGGGCAGGCGGAGAGGGTGGAAGATTAGCAGCGAGATGAGAGTAGGCCCTTTGCCAGAGCATTGGCAAGCAAACGGAACATCTTTGCTCATCACAAATGTAATTACGGCTGACAAGCTTGGTATAATTTTAGGAAAATTGGTAGATGAGCCATTTTAGGAATTACACAAGAAGACAGGTACAGATGTGACCCATGTTACCTGCTGCTATTTTACCGGATGAAACCATATTCCAGTATGTCACACTACATAGGTTTCTGCTAGGCCTCACTTGTCTTTTGACATTGCTTTGGAATTTCGCCAGGGTCAACATGAGGTACGGGCATTTGACGATCTACACGTGTGCTGAATGTGTGCATAGCATCTTTCTCCATGCACTGTGGATCGTTGTCAGATCAGAACATGCACAGGTTTAACCACAACATTTATTATTAAAGGCTTGTTTAATTCTTTAAGAATCAGCTACAGACATATTTAAAGTGTACCATTAGTCAGTGCATCTGTAGTAAATTGGGGTGGTAAAAACAAACCCCTCCAACATGTAATCTTAGACCCAATTCAAATCTGCATGTATGCAGGTGAGCGCTTAAGGACCAGTCTGTAAACCGTTTTAACAGAAAAAGGACAGTCTTTTGTAACAGAAGATAGCTTTCTTCAGAAGTACAACATAAAGTATGCTGGTATTTCAGCAAACATATTATCTCACCATTCTCAGGTTGTCACTTTCGGTCACAGTGTCCCAGTCCCAGGACTGTTTTCCTGAACAAAAACTCTTCAGAAATACTCTGTACCATTTTGCAGCTTTCAGTAGCTTTTGATTCCAACACACACACCTTGTGTGCCTGGCTCTCAGCCTCTCCAAACCTTCCAGCCTCCCAGGTGGTTCCTTGAGTACCTCCAGCCCACACCACACCAACTCCTCCCTTGAGCTTTGGTCTGGGCTCTTAATGAGGCTGCTCTCAGCCACCTGATCACCTGCAACACCTGACTTTTGGACTGGAGATTTCATCCCAACCAGAACTCTAAAGGTGGCCATACACTGTACAACCATCGCAAGACCTTAGTCTTGTGATGGTTGTAAAGGGATTAAAAAAACGTACGATCTGCCCATCTTGGACAGGCAGATCGCACTCTTGATCATCGCAAGCCACGCCCCCTGAGGGGCGGGCTTGCGATGACTGTAATGAGGGGCGGGCTTACGCTGACTGCAAACGGGCAGTGTGCGCGTGCGCACACCGGCC
The DNA here is from genome assembly GCF_000935625.1 of Nanorana parkeri. Lineage (NCBI taxonomy): Eukaryota > Metazoa > Chordata > Amphibia > Anura > Dicroglossidae > Nanorana > Nanorana parkeri. Next base: position 84,468 of record NW_017306761.1, on the reverse strand, counting down.
CGTTCGGCAGTCGTCGAACCAGCAGGCCATCAACTCGCCGAGAATCGTACGATTCCCGGCGGGTTTTCAAACATGCTGGTTCGATGGAAGACGTGCGACCGTACAGTAGAAACGGTCGCACGCATTCCATACACTGCACGATTCTCGTACGATCGCGGGATTTCCCGCGATTCTCGTACGAGAATCGTGCAGTGTATGGGCACCTTAAGGGCTAGTTCACACTAGCCACAGTGCATTCTGGCTCGATTGCCATTGAGTTCAATGCACCGCCACGCCCCCTCCCGCCACAATACGATCCAGTGTTTTCTGGCTGGTGTGAACTAGCCCTAAGAAATCTTCAGAGTTCCAGATCCCAGCTACAATCCAAGAAAAACCAGAAGAAACTGAAATGCCAGCTTCTTCCCTTCAAAACTATTTATATTCTGGAACCTCTCAGTCCCTCTGGCTGAGAGTCCTGGGTGTCTGTGTCGCCAGCATACTCCATGGCATTGCCACGCACTGCCACAGTGTATTTGACACACCTTCCAATTGAACTAATGTGCATTGTCCTGTAAACCACATCAACGTTTGAAAAATTTAGTAGTTTTCTCAATGCACTGCACCAGCACAACACACCTAATGGCTTGTGCACACTACTGAGTTAATGTTAAGTGCAATAGTGTGATGTGGTGCCATTACTGTGGATAGCATCCCATCGCACCTTCCTAGAGCACCTGCATTGCAGCGCACATCAACACGTGGCAACATACGTTCATAGTACCGTTCCGTGCACTAGAGAAAATATGGTCTGCTGTGACGCTTTAGGCAGCCCTTTCAAATAAATGTGTTAAATGCACCACAACCAGCTGCCCCGGTGTATATGGGCTCTAAAGTGTATTGCTGTGAACATGCCCCAAGCTGTTAAAATAATAAATTAAAAAAAGAAGCAGCTATTACAGTATAGTGGATGAGCTATTATGATTTAAAGCAGTTTTGAACCCCAGCTATCTTTTATGATGTCATTTAGTCCTATATAAAAAGAACATTGCAATCTCTCAGTCCCCACTTCTAAAATTCCTTGGGAATGGTGTTAAATCATCAATGCCTTGTTCTCCTATAGCTTTTTAGGGATATGATTAGATGGCTATATGTCTGTGAAGGTTCTAATTTATTAAGGTCATAGTAGCACTAGTAGTAGTTAGTCACATTCAACTGGATTTGTTTGGTAATGTTGAAGACATTTTGTAAATTATTAAAGCCACTTCATTAAGTCTAAAGAGTGCCAGGAACACATCCCAGCAATTATATTCACACAGATAGCAAACATCCCAGTGTCTATCAAGCTTAATACACTGATGCTTGTACTCAAAGCACAAGCAAAGTAACTTGGTATATGCAGTGCAGTGTATTAAGGAATGCAAAGACCTGTACATTGGGCAGTCAAAACAATCTCTTAACAAATGAACGGACAACAGGTTTGCAAAAGGCATGAAAAAGGTCATCCTGAAACAACCATCCATGAACAACCATCCCTGAACAGGGGCAGGGGCCTTCTACATTGTATAGCTTCCACATATAATGCCATTTTATGATCTCTGCCCTGGCAATCCTAATTGATTAAAAACAATTAACACCTTCAGCCAGGGGCGTAACTAGAAATCACCGGGCCCCATAGCAAAATTTTGTATGAGGCCCCTTGATTTGTAGTTATACACTTTGCAGAGCCCACTCGAGATTCCACCTGAGGGTGAACCAGCAGAGCCCACCATAGACACTCTATGGTGGGCTCTGCATGGTCACCCTCAGGTGGGCTGGTCGCACTTCTTACCTGTCCGCCTCCTCTTCCTCCACAGTAGCTGATGGGCCCTGCCTCCTGCTCCGTCACCGGGCCCGCCTCCTTCTTCATCACCGGGCCCTGCCTCCTCCCCTGCTGCCGACCACGGGCCCCGCCTCCTCCTCCACTGTCGGGTCCAGCTTGCTCCACCGCCGCTGCTGGCTCTCATTGACTCTGTGGAGAGGAATGCGCTGTTGCACAGCTTACTGTCAGTGATCTGAAAAGCGGCGTGTTCGTCTTCAGCCGCCAGTGAAAGCCACCAGCAGAGGATTCCATAGTGACCCAGGAGGCCCGCACGGCATCTGGCCGGGCCCCACTGTGCCCCGGGGCCCCATAGCGGCCGTCTGGGTTGCTATGGTGATTGGTACGCCACTGCCTTCAGCCATGTGAATCAAATGATTAACACTTATTCAGGCTGGCACCAAGGGTGGGGTTACATAACTAGCAAAAGGTGGTTTCATAACTTTCACATCTCCCATCCTGTTCTTGGACAATCAACTTCTGCCTCAACACATTCCATGGTGACTGGATTAAGGTGTATGTGCTACCTGTGTGGATAACACCTGGTTAACTACTACTACCTAAACTAACTGCCTACATTGACTTTATAATAAATGTGTGGATATTGTGTCTTTGTAACCTTTAAAAAGATCCTAACCCAAAAAGGGGAAAAGGTTACCATTCCCTGGACAGTGACCCAGTATGACCTTTAAATCCTAAATGTTACTAGGTACGAGGTTCAGATTCATTGCATGGTGGCTTTATGTGAATCTGCAGAACTCTGCAGTGTGGGCCTTTTTTAATGTCTTTGTTGTTGACAGCACTGTTGTGGTCTACAGTCTCTGCCTGCAGTGTAGTACCACCATACCAGCCAATTGCGTACCACATGCATGAGGAAACACAGGACTGCACTGTTTAATAAGGGCAGCACCTTAATGAGAGAAGTTGGCACCAAAAGCCAACCAAGACCCACAATATTTCTCCTTCTCATTCTTCACTTTCTGCAAATCCCCCACACCCCCATTCGCATTGTGCCTGAACGTTTGTGGCCTATGCCAGTGCTCTAGCACTGTAAGGGTGCCACACAATGTTTCCATAGCTTGACTTCAGCTGCAAAATATGTAATGTTTGCTGCAGAGTAAATCCTGCTTTGTGGCCTATTCTGGTGCTCCAGCATTCAAAAATAGTGCTAGATATTGTCCAGCAGATAATATTATATATCTGTTATACGATGAAACCAGCCTTGTCTCTTCCCCTTATATTGCAGCTTAACCAAGCTGGCTACTGTCCAGACACTGTACAATATTCCTGGCTATTGCCACTCTTTTTAACCAGTCAATTGCTGCTGCACTCCCCTGCAGCTGCTGGTTATCTCGGGCTCCGCTGTCCCCCCTGCGGGCCTGGGACCAGCACAGCGTCTGCCTATACAGAGAACGGAGGAGAGATCAGCATTCTCCCACCGCTGATTTCTCCTCCTCTCTCTCTAAAGGCGGAAGCAATGTGTATTACATCACTTCCTCCTTTAGCTGTCAGTCCTCTGGCTGCTATAGCCATCAGCTTCTTTGGGGGTCCCCAGGTGTTAGCCCCCTATGTGATAGCAATAAAGTTAAGTGTAAAAAAATAAAAGGAAAAAACACCCAACAAAATGTAAGTCTCCCAACCCCGCGTGCACACACATATAAATGTAAAGACGCACCGGGTGCGCCTACGTGCGAAAAAAACAATTACGCCACACATGTTACATATCGCCGTGAACTTTGGAGTGCGAGCAATAATTCTAAGGCCATCAGTCACTGTTAACACTAAACTGATGAGCAGTAAAAGCTTTTAAAGCATCGCCTATGGCCAATTTTAGGCATGGTAGTTTTTTTGTGATTTCCCGGACGTACACAACTTTAAAGCTTGACATGTTTGGTGTCTATTTACCCGACCTGACCCCGTCTTTTATATTTAAAAAAAAAAATGGGTACTGATAAATGTTTTATAACATAACGTAGTCAATTTTTAAAAATTATATAGTAAAAAATAGAAACCTCAGTAGTGATTAAATACCACCAAAAGAAAGATCTATGTGTCCTCAAAAAATGGTATAACATTTGTTTCAGTACAGCGTAGCATGACGGGATAAATGTCAAAGTACTGCAGCGCTGAATACTGAAAAATGGCCTGGACAGGAAGAAGGTTTAACACCACGGTCAACAAGTAGTTAAATTGTGACCAAACTGCTTACATTCTGGCCAGCCTCTATACAATATTTGTGGCTATCACCTCTCAGATAATGCACTATAATGTTTATTTCAAGATTAAACCTGACAATAGAGACAGAGCCTTAAGAGAACTGTCTTATCGGTTTGAATGCGTGGTCTGTAAATGATTGTGGTTTATGCAAGCCTGTATATTGACCTTACATGCTTGGTATACATGCTATGGAAAACTTAGTTCTCCAGTGCTTTATACAAAGTCTTGTTGACGTTTTTTGGAACAATAAAATAATTGAATCGCATTCTGTACTAAGCAAAGATAATAATGTCTGTTTCTACTTTAGGTTGCTGTTCTGAAGGCTACAAATGCAGCTTGCAAATAGTGCACTGTAGAGGCATCACTCTACTGCTATTATGATTGCATTATCCACCTTGTGTAACAAAAGCCTCTGGATTCATGTCAAGGCTCTTAAGGACACCCGCTTACAGAGTAAACATCCAAAGGCCACCATTTATTTTTTTATGAAGAGCTTAAAAGGTAACCTATTAGCTACAGCTTAACCTTTTATGCCTTAACCCCTTGATGCCTGAATTAATCTTCAATTATAAAAAAAAAAAAAAATTATATGTGTTTTGGCTTTCAAGCAGATGCAAAGGAAGGTGGCGATTGTTAATTTGAATATAGCACATACGATGAAGATAAATTTAGGTATGATGCAAATTAGCGACACTAGGCAATAAATAAATAGTAAATAAAATAGTAAATAGCCCTTCGATTGGATAAAAATATGAGTAGCAACCCACCATGCCTGCTATACATTGCTGGTGTTAGTTTACTGGTATGGTTTAATGTTATTGAAGGATTTACTTTAAACTTCACCCATGTGCCAAATGCCTACCAGCAGTGTTATCTCACAGTTGATAACTGTCTGTCAATTGTCTATTTCTATTCAAAGTAAAACTTTAGTAAATAATGGATGGGTTTATGTGCATTTACAATACAGGATGGAGGCTTAATTCATTGGTGGGTGCTTGTTAAGATCACTGTAATACTACAGTCAATGTCAGTGGTAGAAAACCTTAAATTTGTTAAGTAGACAGTTTGCTTACATTGCAGGATACAATCTGCATCTCCCTTCCAGAGATATTAGTTTTGTCATGCTGTTTTGTGTTTATAAATGATAGTCTGACCCAGCAGTGAGATGTTATCCATAAAGATTTTTCTAGCCGTATACTTGCTGATTTAGTACTGAAAGTAGTCCGTCGTCTTACATCAATTTCAACAGTATTATCAGTAAGGAGACACGTCATGCATATGTTTCATCCCTACACCTTGTCCTTTTGTGAGAACGTACAAAACTTAACAATGTCTGGACATAACCAGGCTTATAAATTAGCATAAGATTCAATTAAAACAAAAAAGAACAAGAACACAATGTTTTCATTAAATGTGGATTAATTACAACTAAAGTGATACATTTCACATATAACAAGCTATATAAGAAGACCCAAACACATTATTATTAATCGTCCACAAATGTCAGGGCCCTCTTGTATGGGCTGGAGAGAAATATTAAACTCCACAAGATGAGCTACATCATCTTCAATAAGTGGCCTGAAAACAGAGACGGGGAAAGGGGAAGGATGGTAATATTAAGCTCCAGAAAACCAGCCAAGAGCTACACTGCTGTAATTATCTATGAGAGAAACATGTACAGCTAAGATCTACTGTATTCCAGCCATTGCTAAAATATGTTTTTGGTTCACCAGACTCAATGGTAGTTGCAAAAAAGGAATTGTAATCTTTTAAACTATATAATTTGTAGGTATTAAAGGTATTCTTTTGGATCTCTGCTGCCCCTGTTTGTTAATGGTTTCCTTACTATATCGCACCTTAACAAGACAGCATGCTGTCACACATGCAGAATGCAGAACTGAGAAGAAGAGTACACAGAGACTATTGTTCCATTATTTACAGACATCAGAAAAGGCCTTGCTACAAGCACTGTGAATTCTGGCTGCCAGGCTCAGCTGTAGCCCTAGTGTTCTACATTGCTCACACACAAACATACATAATACAGACAGCCCACACCTCTGTAGTATGATAGAACAGGCTGTTTTTGTCTATGCTGGGAGAGAGTTATGATGTGTTTAGTAGAAAAACATGAGGCAAGGTGTTTCAAAGAGAGGTATAAGGCACTTCAAATAATTAATAGGTAGGAGGCACTGCAGACATCTTAAAGATATGAGGCAGTGCAGGCAACAGTGAGGAATAAGTCAAATAATGTAATAGAGTGGTATGAGGCACTGCATTGCAAAGAGAAGTATAACGCACTGTGTGCAATAAAGAGCTATATGGCAGTGTGTGTTAAGTATGAGGGACTGCATAAAAACCGAGGTGTAAAGCACAGCCTATTAGAGAGAGAGATGAGACACAGTGTGTTTAATAGGCTTGAGAAATCATATATATATATATATCAGAGAGGTAAGAGACACTGATGGTCATATAGAATTATAAGGCATTGCTTGTAATGGAGAGGTAATAGGTATTGACTGTTTTCTGAGGCACCGTTTGTAATAAGGGATCGTGTGGCAGATAGAGTGGTATGAGGCAATGTGTGTAACAGAGAGATATGATTGACAGCTTGTATAAGAGGGGTATTAGGCACTGTGCATAAAGCACAGCCTGTTATAGAGAGAGATAAGGCACAGTGTGTAGTAGTCATAAGAAATTAACGGGGGTTATTCACAAAAAGGTGAAGAGGTTGGAGAAGACAGGAGAAGTGAACTATTTAGGCCAAAATAGCTGAACTGGAAAGTGAGCTGAATTGGAGAATTTTTCCAAATCAGCTATGTTGTCCTAGATTGTTCACTTCTCCTGACTTCCCCTAACCCTAACCCTTTTGTGAATAACCCTGCAAATGTTCACAAAGAAATAAGGGACTGTGTGTAATAGAGAGGTATGAGGCACTGCCTGTAATAGAGAGGTATATGGTAATGGATGTATTAGAGAGGAATGAGGCACAGTGTGTAATAGGCATGAGAAATTATATTTTTAAAATGATTTATTTGTAACAAAGAGGTATGAGAAAATATAGAGTTATGAGGCACTGCTTATTTTAGTGAAGTATTAGGAATTGCGTGTAATAGAGAAATATGAAGCACTGTGTGTAACAGAGAGGTATTAGACACTGCATGTAACAGAGTGGTAAGAAACACAACCTGTTATAGAGAGGGATGAGGCACTGTGTGTAAAAAAGAACTATAAGAGATAAAGGAAATATGTTACCAGCACACCAAATATCTTTGTCCAAAAATGCCTTCATTGATGTTTCAGCATCATGTCCAACAAATAACATGACATTTCTTAACTGTGCAGGCTCCCTTCGTTGGGCATCATACTATGCCTGATGAAGGGACCCTCTGCGGGTCTGAAATGCCATGCCATTTGTTTGACATGATGCTGAAACATCAATTAAGGCATTTTCAGACAAAGATATTTGGTATGCTGGTGACATATTTTTTTATCTCTTGCATGTTTGCAACGCCAATCTCAGATTTACTTCATGCCCTTTTCGAACAGGGGAATACTGGTTATGAGTGTGATGGGATATCCATTCAATAGAGAGCTAGAAGGCAGTGTGTGTAATAAAGAGTTATGAGGCACAGAGTGTAACAGAGAGGTATGATGTACTGCAGGAATTAGAGAGGGACAAGTTATTCTGTGCAATAAAAGTGTATGAGGCCTTCAGGTAACAGGTATGAGGTACTACACGGAATAAAAAGATTATGTAATAGAGAGGAATGAAGCACTGTGTGTAACAGAAAGGTATGAGGCACTGTTTGTGCAACAGAGGGGTGTAAAGCAAGAGACTGCAGGCAACTAGCATTTTCAACAATAAGGGCAGCAATTCCCAGTCCATATACTACCCCAGTACAAGTTTCCTTTTAATTTGTCCACACACATAAGAAAACAGTCACTACATCATTGTGTTTTCAGAGTGATCAGCTGACACTCTAATCTCTGTGGGTTTCAGAGGGAACTATCAGTCAATCGGTCAATAAGGTTAGAAAACCCCCACCTCCCCTTAAAGGAGAACTATGAGGTGAGTGCTTTTAACTCATCTCATAGTTCTAGCCGACCTGTGACAATGAAACTGGCACAGGTCGGCTCAGTAGATCGGGAGGTGAGTGAACACATACCGGCGTTCGCTCACCTCTCGATCCTGTCACGATTCTCTGCCGTGACAGGGGAGCGGCTGGATTCCCCCGCTCCCATCCGCCAGCGCTGACTGGCGGAATGGACGGGGCGGGGGCAGGTACAGCTGGCTCAGCCTCTAGATAGGCAAAGCCAGCTGTCAGTCACGCAGCTGGTCGGATCCAGACATAATTGTCGGGATCCGCGTCATCTGCGGCATCTTAGTATACCGCCAGCAGCAGCTCGCGGTATACTGCGGCGTCACAGTATACCGCGAGCTACAGCTCGCGGTATACTGAGCCTAGGGTGACGGGAGGACGCTAGTTTGTGTCCTCCCATTACCCTAAGGAGAACTATGGGGAAAAGCCTTAACCCCATAGTTCTCCTTTAAATATACATTAAGGATTTTTTTTATTTTACTTTCAGCAAGTCCTGCAATCCCATTTGAATTTGCAAGAGTTCGCTCTGAACCCTTTCCAGTGAAGTTTTGCATAGTCTTTTTGGCATGTTACAGTTCTAGATCAAAAACCAGTTTTTTTTATCATGACTTGAAAAACAAATTACACCTTTTTTAACTCTTGCTGTCCATGTGATGAAAACCCTCATTTATCAGGTTTTGTTTATTCCACCATTCCAGGGAAGGACATTCAGGAGCAGGTGACCTTGCTTCAATGTCGTCCTTGTGCCAGAGAATGTCTCGGCTCACACAATGCTCGTCGTTTTTACCTATCATATCTTCCGTGTTGCCTATTCATCAAGAAGTGTCGTATTTGAAAGACTTTAATGAGTATGCCCAGCAGAATTCTAGAGCAGAGCATTTTATTTATCTCATATTAGAAAAATAAGAACCTTTGATGAATATGCCCTATAGTGTGGAGGCACACAATTAGTACTGCTGCTAGAGTATGAATAGCCAAAAAAAGTCCCAATGCCTCCTGTTCTGAAGTGATTCCAGGACAACTTGAAGATTAAAACTGTGTTAGCGTGGCCCAAGGGACCAAAAGTAATTAGTTGTACATTTTCATTGAGTCAATAAAGCTTTGTGAGAGGAACAGGAAGACCAGAAGTGATTGCATGTTTATACGGGAATGAAATATTTATGTTTTCATTGGGTTTACAAAACTCTTTTGAGGAAATTTAGATGCAATTAATAAAACTTGAATATAGCTTTGTGCTGAGACTTAGAAAATGTTAATGAAAGTATGTTTTTATTCAAAGTATTTATTTATATTCCGTCTGAGGTCTTCAATTCCTCATAAAATGTATGCCTTGGTTTACTTGATATAAAATGCAGAAGGCTGATAAACTGGAGTAAGATATACAGTATAAGGTTTTATTATGTGCTTTGGGCAAATTTAGCCAAAGCTTTACTGAAACATTGTTCAATCCAATTCTGAACATCCAGCGCTGAGCCACATTTTATGTGTTAATGAATACACTGAAGTGTCATGATTACCTTGTTTTCTGATTTGAACAGACTGTTGTGGCTACAAACTCATTTTCCAAGTTCTTCATTCATTGCTAAAACAAGTTTATAAGAACAATCGTGTAACAGCAGCAACTGAAAGTTATTTACAGACTGGAAATGTGAGAAATGAAACCACTGTGCAATCCTGCATCCACAAGCCTAAACTATCTTCTAACCTTTTCTTTTGAGATTGTAGAGTATTTTGATGACTCATGTTACTGGTCAAGTGCACGCTGGCAATCTGGTGGTTGTACCAGTGCCATTTACAAAGAGGATTATGCTGTCACAATAGTTGTATAAAATATGACACAATCTATAGTCATAGTTAGCATTCATACTAATGTGAAATGAGAATGTATATTGTTTATTTTCCTTAAGCCATTTGCTCATTGATATTTTATGGCTAATTTATATACTGACATATTGAGGTCATTCTGGTTATTGCACTGTTTTTCTGTGTTCCTTCCAAGCTATGATGTATTTCCCCTTTCTTTATGAGACCAGTTGTTTAGTGTCATGGCCGACAGTAAGATGACCACATGTTAATCTGCATTGCATGCTTGGAAACATTACTATCTTCGACCTTCAAATATCATCTATTCCTTCATCTGCTGTATCCTGTTGTCTGCTGTAACCCTGATGCATTCAAATAAAGCACATTCGTGGATGAAAAGTTATTTGGTGAGTTCAGCTATCTGATAAGGATTGTCCGCAGTAATTATATTTGCTTATACGGGCCAGGCATATAGGGATATATTGCTAATACAACAAGTGGAGTCAGGATAAGGTTTACTGTGATTGAGAGTATTTGTATCAAGGAGAAGAATTCCTGACTTATCTGTACTGGTATGATGACAAAAGTAAAAGTCACTGTATGCATACATGCATTGTAGTTTTGGATACAGTCTTTTTGTGAGAGATTTGTTACTGTCTGTTCCCACTATACAGGACAGTTCCCTTTATTGGTCTTGGGAACCCTTGACACCAAGGGGTTGATTTACTAAAAGCAAATCGGCTGTTTGCAAATTATACCCAAATCTTATTTTTGCCTGCATGTGATTGGGTGATGGAGGTCATCAAAGCTTCAGCTTGTTTACAAACACCCCCCTAGAGATCCAGTTGATGTCACCGTAGTCGCCATCTGGTGTCTTGAACACCCCCCTGAGGCTCCTTCCCACGTATATCAAGGATAACATCCTCCTCAGAGACACTATTGTGGCTTGGAGGGAGGTCAGAAAACTCCTACGTCTCCCCACGGTTCTTTCTCCCTGGACGCCCCTCACCTCCTCCCCAATTTTTGCAGTAGGGAGGGAATCTCATGCTTGTCGATCATGGTCTGCTAGTGGTATATCTACCCTCGGGGACCTGTTTGATCCTGGGGGTCACTTTAAGACCTTCCGTGCCCTTCAACTGTTATACAATCTCCCCGCTACTCACGCCTTCCCATACTTACAGCTACGCCACTTTGTCTCCCATCACCTTCCTCTGCCGTGGCTTGAAATAATCCACTCACCCGTTACACCTCTACTATCGTCTCCGCAGTCCAAAATGTCATTATCACATCTTGCCAAATCTATCGCTACTGCTATACTTGATTTCTCCAACTGTACACCATCCCACATTAAACGATGGGCTGATTTCCTGCATATAACTGATGAAGACACGGCCTCGATGGTAGAACAGGGATGGGGACAAGTTAGGAAAGCTATCATAAATGAATCCTGGCGAGAAATATATTTTAAGACAGTACACAGAGCCTATCATACGTTTAATATACCCCCCAAAAACAGTGCCTCTACCACCTGGCTGACGGCTTGCCCGAAATGCCATCACCCCCTTCCCGAGCTGACGCACTTACTCTGGTCATGCCCCCATATACAGTCTTTTTGGTCCGCAGCAGTTTTCTTTATGAATGTACATTCGGGTAAGGCGAGAACGCTATCCCCAGCCTTTTGTCTACTACACTCCCTCCCGTCAGATTCCACGGGCAAACCTGCTTACCCAACACGTTGGGAACATCTGTGCCTCCTCACGGCTAAAAAGTCCATCCTGTGCAACTGGATAACATCAGATCCCCCATCCATGGAAGTCTTCCGTCCACTGCTATTCCGCCTCATGTTACTAGACAAATTGGACACTAGGTTCAACCAAATGCGAACCAACAGATTCTTTGCCACCTGGACGTCTTATGTTGCGGCAGAATTATCCTTAGAGCAGCTGCGAGATTTAATGTCCATTTTCCAATTCTCTACATGGTATCTGGAAGCTAAACTAACAAATTCCCTGGGCCCTTTAGATGTCCTATAGCTCACGGTCCCTTCTATTCTATTTGATCTGATCCGCTCATACACGCAATTCTCCCATTATATAACTCAGTATACTATGTTCATTTTGGCCCCGATCTTTTCCACGATTACCTACATTGGGTTGAGGTTATTTATCGCCATGACTTGGACTTCTTTGGTCCCCTCAATAGAGAAATAATATGGTGATGGCATATATTCACACAGTCTCAATATAATGTTGTTATGGTTTATCTTAAACTTCACTTAATGTGCTTTGATCTATAATTGATATAGGTACAGTCTGCGTACTGGTACCTGACTCGAGTTATCTGCTGATGAATGCACTTGTTTATGTTGTACTACTCGCTACTTAATAATAAAAATTGACATGCTTAAAAATAAAAGCTTCAGCTTGTTCACTAAACTAATAAGAAACTTTGTCTGCAAAGTGCAAATTCCCTTGCAAAACGAACAGCCTACTTGCCTTTGTAAATCAACCCCTAAACGTGAGGGAAAATTCATCATTTCGAGCTCTCAGCAGAAAGTGAAAAAGTTTCCCTTATTTTGGAGAGATTTTCACCACTTCCTGTTTTGTCTACAAAAAAAAAAACTTAACAGGGGTTTTAAAGCATAACTAAATAGAAAACTTTTTTTGTTTACATTTTGAATTGTAGGGAGGCATAAACACACTGTCAGGTAAGGGAGAATTATCTTTACCTCCTGCCCTGAAGACTCAACAGGAAGTGAGAAGATATTTTTCCAATTTGAGGGAAATCCACTCTTAGACAATTGTCATGGGAAAAAATGTGCCTATTAGACGATTTCTCCTCTATTCCTGTTCTGGTCCAAAATGTTGGATTTACCCTAACTTTCATTCCTGGATGACATTGGTGATCAGAACAATTAGAAAGAGCACATCTCACTATTGAGGACACAGACAGCAATAAAAAAAACAATGGTTCTAAACCCTCACCACTCTATCCAAGAAAAAAAAAATTGCCATCATTTATACTTTAACCATTTCATATGCTATTAAAATATTTGGCTTTAGAGGTATTTCTAGTTTTCAGTGGGTTGAAAGCTTTGTAACACTAAGGCTAGTTACAGTCTAGAATTGACACTAGTTTTCAAGATCACACAACACAGGATAATGATAGGAGAATGATAGGTGACACAATTGACAGGTTCGTGGCACCAGACTCACTGTGATAACATCCTTATGCTGCAGTGGTGTTTTGACCTCACTCTGCACTATTTTAATTTGTGCGGTCCTTCAATTCTTATATCTACTGTGTTCATTGTTGAGCCAGGGATACTATGGAGAGCCTTTGGATTGCATAAGCTGCCTACCCATCAGCCAGGTCACCCATAGTCACATCACTTAACTGTTGGATGAGAAACACCTAAAGAATAACCACATGGGTCCAGCGCTTTCTGTCCAAACTTTAAAGGTTTTTTTAGCTGTCTATTTTTGTGCTTGGAAGATGCACCTTTTCTGCTTGTCATAGTTATCATTGTCAGGGGGACATGAAATGATGGAAAACCCAAAATGTTATAGTTATCGCAGGAACAGGAATAGAGGAAATATGTTCTAATGGGACCAACTGTTCTAATAACAACTAAGAGAGGATTTCCCTTCATTTTGGAAAGCTTTTCTCTCTCTTCTCTTTTGTGCCTGGGAGATAACAAAAACAAAAATAAAATCAGACAAGGCCTCCAACCATTCTCTATGCAATATTCATTTTCTCTGAATTACAGTAGAGGCAATGGAGTGACTCCCTGTGCTCATTGTGAAGAGCAGACGCCACAGCCAGAAGAGACCAATGACTAATAAAGAGATTTTTAGAATCCCAATTTCCCTCTGGACATCAGCTATTGATACATACATTGAGCCAAGCTGGACCAATGAACTTAAAAGATCATTCCTAGAGTACCTCTTTAATTGCTTGGTGTTCATCTTATTCTTGCTTTACAAATGTTTAATGCGTAAATTACTAGTATTACGCTCCATGGGTGTAGAGGATAATTAGACCATACCTGCAGGTAATGTTTAAAAAAAATAAAACAAAATGAAAATGTTTTGGTCCTGGTGCAATATTAGGCTATACTTATTATGTACCCACCATCTAAATACATATACATTTGCAGGGGCTTACTTTTAGAGCAGTGCCTCACCACCTGTTTTTATCCTCTTTGTGAGTGTCTCCTTTATCCAAGTCTGTGCTGTTTTTTCCTTGCAGTTTCTGTCTTTTTGATACTTCCTGTTCCTCACTAGATGTGTTCTGTATATTTACTGTAAGGCATATTCACACCTTGGTATCCTGGTGATATTGAACCTAAGAGGGCCATTGCCCCAGGTTGCTAACGATACCACTGGGAAATTTGTCAGCTATTTACATGTAAAAATCATCACCAGAGAATAGACAAAAACTGGACTGTGGGATAAATGAGAGGTCACTCATCCTTGATCTTAATTAAGGTGTGCCGCATGCTGGGGAGGGATTTGGTTCCTCTTATGCCCCCTACAGCCACCTAAATGAGGGTCCACAATTGCATATGGGGTACCTGGTGACCAGAATATCATGTATATGTGTATCAAGATGACATTTGTAAAAATGCTCTGTGGGTCTCCTGATGAAGAAGGCAACAAGGTGCCCTGCGAAACATGTTGAGTTGTCCTCATCTTGTTGAAAGTATCAGCATTCAATGTAAAACAATATCTGACTATATCTATCAGATGTAAAATACTGAATGTGATAAAGAAAGCAATGTTTATTATTATGTAGCTGGTCCAGTTTTGTGTCAAGGCTAATCCTCCGAGACCCCTACAAATATAATGGGGATATACACTATATGAATACAAATAATGTTTTTACCGGAATGCTAATGTGTAATAAAATTATTTGAAATTTATTATAGTGTCATTGTAGTAGCATTACATTTCGGAATACTGTTCTGGTTTTGTAATACTGTGTTGAATAAACCTATAACAGGTCTTAAGTTACATTTTGCCTATATTGAAGTTGATCATCAGTTAAGAGTAAAATATGCATATGTAGCACCCATGCTGGGGAAGGAGATAAATACTTAGGATGGGCCATGTGAGCTCCCTCTTTCTCCCCTGGGCCCTGCCTGGGGGGAAGCTGCTATGGATTGTCAGAGATGGCTAGGCCTGAAGCCTGGGGACTAGCCATGTGCTTACACTGAGGCCTGGGTCTGGAGACCCAGTGGTTACAACTGATGACAAGGATGAATATGACTGGTGACTTATACCCCAAGTGCTGCTGTGTCAGGTGTTTTTCATGCTGTAAATGGAGACAACTACTACACTCTGCCACTTAAAGGAGTCTACACCAGCCTGGGTGATCCTAACCCTCAACCTCTCACCCTGAAGTTCATCAACAAAAGTTACTCAACATCATGTTTACAGTCTGGATATCGCTTTTATCAGACGTCATGAAGGGTGGTAAATGCCAATGGGTGATATGGATCTAAGTACCCCTAGACACAAAGATTACTGAGCTGCAGTAACCCAAAGCAACCGATTCTAGGACGGAGGTATTTTTTAATCTAAGGTGTGCTGGTGTGCTGTGACATTATTACTGAGGTACATCAGAGATGAAACACTGGAAGAACCATTGCTTTATTACTGTATGCTGCTTCTTAGGGGGTGCATTACACATATAATCTGTGTTACCCTTTCCCCACACCATAACTATGTTGTGGGCCTCCACTACTGTTAAGAAGTAGAGCTTGGTTTGGGACATTCTGCCAGTCTGTTGACTGGGAATGAACGAGTAGCAGGACATTGATTAAGACCATCCCCTTGCTCTTCCCCTCTTGAAAGAGGAATTTCACCCTCCTAAATGATTCCCTCCAACACACACGCACATACACATTTACCTTTGGTGCTCTTCTTATGCTGTATTTACATACTTGCAGCCTAACAGATCCAACATTGACTTCTACTCTCATCCTACTGTTCTCCCACATCGCTTTACAACGCACACAGGGACCACTGGAAGCAAAAGTAGCCACGTTTCAGAAGGTGCATCTCCCGCCGAGTGATACACAAATAAGATACATTTTTGTTAATAGTTAATGCATTTGAATGCATTTTTTGTATTTAGCTCCTGAGTTTAATGCCACTTTAAGTACGTGTAGAGTTAGACCGAGAGCACTGCACAAATCAGAGTGTTGACCCTTCCTCTCCCAGTCTGAGTGCTGTACAGAGGATCATAGGGAGATGAAATAAAGACATGATTCAGGTACTTACACTGGCTTTAATTATTTCTGCTGAACACATAACTGGATTAAATGGTGTGTTTTTTTTTTTATATCTGCCTGAAGTCAGCTTTAAACTGTGCTTGCAAAAAGAAAACAGAATTTTAAGTCAGCAGTGTTTTAGAAGATTTACTGGTACATATTTACTCTCATCACTCTAAAAATACCATCTGTTTTTATAGCTACAACTTCCCTCTCAGCTGTTATTATTGTATTTTGGATTTGCTGTAATAATCGATGTTGAAATGTAGATTGCTCTCAAAAAACGATGTGCATTGTAATAAGAAGAAGAACCATGTGGTCAGGAAACTATAGTTATTCTATGTCATACTGAAAAATAAAGGTATTCAAAGAAAGGGTGATTGTGACCAGATCGAAGATGTGAACAGATGGGAGACATGCTAATTAAAGAAGACTGTTTGCAAGTGTGTGTGTGTGTGTGTGTGTGTGTCTGTCTGTGTGTCTGTGTGTCTACAAAAAAAAAGCCAATCTGAATAAAGATAAATGTTACCTGGCATAAATGGCACACATACATGTCATCCCTGATAATAAACTTTGCCCTAATCCTAGTTACTTAACATCTCGTAGAGTTTTCCACATTTCTGGCTTCCCTTAATGAAATTGCATCTCATGAATCTGTACATATTTATTTTTCTATGTGGTTCGGTTGCCCTTATGGATTGTTAGGAAATCATTTTTTCACAGTCATCTATATAATATTGCTACATTTTCAATCATCAAATCTCTTCTTATTACTATTTTTCAATGAAGAGGTTAACTTTGACATATACATTTTCTGACATTAAGGATAAACACAATTTAATAATTAGTGTATCACAGTACAGGGACAGTATTTGTTAAGATTGGTTGCTGTGTTTAGTCGTCAAACAATAGTTTTCTGCGGTTGCTGAAAGAATTGTGGAACTGCGCAAGAATGATAACAATAGTGTGTCCTTATGCCTATTTGCAGATAAGCAGTCATTCCAAGAGCATGGCGAATGAGGCTCAGCAAATTGGTTGCATATGCAGCACATTACAATTGTAAAACAATATAAGAACTAATCAAGTGTTTTATTTAGATCTTCAAAATGTATTATAGATCATTTATAAGGAAATATTGTATCTAATTACACCTCTGTTTATGTTGTTTTAACCATATATACTATGTAATATGTATAAAAGAGCTTATTTTTCAACCAGTCCCACAGATTTAAACTGTATCTAAACCCAAAAATAAAAATGTAATATATTGCAGCTTACTGATTCTTCAAGGTGGTGGCTGCACTGGTTTTCTTTTTTTCCCTTTATTTTCAGCTGATAATCCGGACAGCAACACGCTTCCTTTTTTGAGGGTGGCTCCATTCGATAAGGGAGTAGTGGAGCCCTCATTGGACAGCACCATTGTCACCCTGTGGAGAGGGTACTGTTAGATGCACCAGCAGATTTAGATAGACTTAACTAACACATTTAAATGCATACTCCAGGTAACACTTTTTAGACAGTTTCAGCAATCGTTTTTAATGTCCTTTTGGGATAAAATGTTTATATAATTGCATAAAAGCTGACAATGATAAGCCTGGACGAAATACAAAAAGTACACCAAGATTCAAGAATACACATGACTCTTGCATTTAGACAATATTGGCTTATCCCTGATTTCAGATTTAAGGTAGAAAGGCCAAATACATTAAACATCCCAAATATTGTTCTCCTCTGTGGTCAAGCAAAAGGATATAATGGCCAAAAAAATTACTACTTGATCGTCACTCTCAGTTATTAAAAAAATTTCTACTTTTGCAGCCAAGTTGGGATACAACCTACTACATATTTGTTGCATGATCCCATTCACATAGCATAACATTAAAAAAAAGGTTGTAGCTTACTCTGTTTATAGATGCTCTTTCTGCTAACTCCCAGACTGAAAGATCCTGCTTAGTTCTCACTGTCTGAGGGGTTAGGGGTCTTTTTTTAAAGATAATTAACCCTGTCTGTACTGTGCTGGCATATTTAATTATCACCTGTAAACCAGATGAGCAGGACTGTCTGTCCTATTAAAGGGTTAATGGGATTGCAGACAGCAAAACAATAAATAACAATAATATATTGTAAATAAATACAATAAACAAATCATTAAATGGAATAAACTGTCCACAACCTTTTATTTTATAATACATTCAATATTATAATACATTCAATTAACCAATAATTTAATATAAAAACTAATAATAAATAATATTATAATACTACAATTCAAAATAGAACATCCAACAATAAAAACAGAAGAATTACAAATTACCACCAATACAAATCGGGTAAAAGATAAAAAAACACACATTTTGTTAGCAGAAGAAAAACCGGAAGGGGAAGGGCCGTGACAAGGGAGGGAGGGCGGGGGTGTGTTAACTTCCTGACGGTTGAACTGTAACTGTAACTAACGTTAAAGGATAATTAAAGCCTTGTATGTTTTTGCATATATCTACTGCTAGCAAGCAGTAGATATATGTAAACATTTTTTTTTAAAGGGTTCAAACTTACGTTTGTCTCCGCCGCGTGCTCCCGTCCGATGACCTGAAGATTCTTGGGTGGCCGCAAACGATCTTGGGGCGAGCGCATGCACAGTTCAGATCTTTAGCCAGGAGAAGAGGAGAGACACAAGGTAAGTTAATGCAGCAGCGTGCACCCGCACCGACTCCATGGGACAGGAAGGGATAGGAGTCAGCGCTGGATCAGAGACCAGTACCAGTGCTGGAGGGACTGCTGAAAACTACTGGGAGGAAGAAGATGATCGAAACAAGAGGCATCATGTAAGTCTTTACACTAGCATGGGGGGGGGGGCTTAATTTTTGCCTTTAATGTCACTTTAAATTTTCTTTTATTTATAAGACCAAGAGACACAATTATTGACCATTACAAGTAACAAAAGAAACCTCATATCCACGAGAAGTCTATGTGCAGTTTCACATATACAGGTAAGAGCAGGGCAGATATGTTAAACAAAATGTTAATCAAGTTGAAACACATTTTTTTTTAAATAAAAATGCTGTCACAATCCCATGATAGGACCATCAAATGTATGGTCCCAATAAAGACCTGAAGACATTGGAGGGAATTTATCAAAACTGGAGCATGCAGATTCTGGAGCAATTGCTCATGGCAATCAATCTGCTTCTCTCACTTATAGCAACAGGAAAACCTCTCCATATGTACAGTATAATATCACCCAACATTGTTATCGTTTTGTACAGGAGAACTTGCTGTGGGCATAGCAGGTTGATCGTTACCATTTGTAGACATTGGTGAGTATATACAGTATACATTGCTACTTGGTTCAGCCTTTGAGTCTTAGACTGTGTAGGGATGTATTGTGTTTCCATGTTCTCTCCTTCTATGTTTTTATTCTGTCAGTATAAGATTAGTCAGCTTAGCTGTGTGTTGGCTTGTGTTCTCTAAACACCAGGGCTACAACTGTATAAATATAAACATAGTATGTTACATCTATAGCCATAGATATATGGAATTATCATTCAGATAGATACTGGAACGTTCAGACATGTATGCCGGGAGTTCAAATGTTGTATCTCTGCCTTGTAAATAGTTATACTTGCAGCACAGATATGTCCAGTATAAACCAGCAATGCTTGATACTGGTAAAACCCTTTAGTAACCTTGGTGTAAAATCAGACAGTTAAACAGGAGATAAAAACACAATTGAAATTCTTATAAATCCCCTCTGAATCATTGCAGTTTCTATTCAAGAAGACTTGATCAGCTGATGACACGAAGTAGCCAGGAAGTCAGTTTTAATACGATAAACTGTAATTTAATGTGAAGCAGGCTATATGAAAGCTGTAATCCACTCTAAACACAGCCATTCAGATAATCGTATAAAAAAACATGTTTAGGCTTCCTTGGGATAAACATCAAAGTAATTCCAATAATACAAACTGCAAGTAAATTCCAGATGTGTAATTTGAAGTTAGGACGTATGGTCAAAATATGAGCCGTGTTGTGTAACATATGTAGTCAAAGTATAATAATTAATTGTAACCAGATGGCAGCATGCAAAAAGCAAACATATGATGTAACACATAATCGCTTGAGGAGATGCAAAGTCTATAGCAAACATAGGCTCATGCTGACTACAGGATAGCATATAGCACAGACTCAGAACTCTATCAAAGTATCCATATATATCTCCATAGGTAGGAAAGCAAACAATTATACCTGGCTGTATTAAATCATCATTCAAGGAATCAAACATAGATGCACATGACCCAGAGGCTGGAGGCCTTCAATGAAGAGAGTGCACCAAGCACTATGATCTCTTGTTTGACTACAGTGGTGCAATATTCCTATCAAATATTGTTTCACGCATGTGTCCTTTCTGTTTTGATTGACATTGTTGGCTTTGCTAGGGCTACTTTTTTCATTTTCTACTTAATAAATTAAATACAGTTTTCTATATTGTGATAGATTTTGATATTACATTCTTTATATTGTTACACAAATTTACCCACAAACCTCTCTATCCCTCTCTAGAACATTTTCCAGCATTAAAGGATATCTAAACCCAAGAACAAAACTGTTATGTACTGTATTGTTGCTTACCAAATGTGGTGGCTGCATTGAATTTCGTTTTATAAGCCAAGGACATTTTCAGCAAGTACCAATAATACATGCTGAACTATACCATGTCACTCTGCAAGTAGCTCTGTCTGTAACTCATAGCTCATCTGTAAACTGCCCCCCCCCCCTCCCCCTTCTACATGTAATGGACATGAAGAAAGGAAGACCTGCCTGGAATTCAGCCTTAGTGACAACCATGGCTTCCTTCATATCTAACCAATATTGTGATAACGTACCAATAGTATAATGTACTATTGCTGGGATTTGTTGTATACCAGCAGTATTATACATACAGTGTATAATGTATTGCTGGGATTTGTATTCCTCTATAGCTGATGGTACATTGCTCTGTATAATATACAGCACAGAGTACCATCAGCTATATTTGGGCCTGTCTGTTGGCAGCTGCCTTCCACCCACACCTGTTCCTCCTTGCTTCATTGTGCTCATCGTGGATGGGCGGGCAGCGGCGAGTCCATGAGGCGGGGAGGAGAAGCGGCGTGCGGCGAGTCCGTGAGGTGGGGGGCAGAAGTGGCGTGCGGCGAGTCCGTGAGGTAGGGAAGAGAAGTGACGTGCGGCGAGTCCGTGAGGTGGGGAGGAGAAGTGGCATGCGGCGAGCAGGCCAACTAATCGAAAGCCAACTAATCTGTGATGGAAAACGTTGACAATGCTCTCCATCATCGAATTACTTTGAGTGGACCACAACTACAACAGCAGAGAACAAAAGGTGAATTTTTTTCTACAAAGCTTCTAACTTGCACCGTGTGAGCTCCTAAATAAATTACACAATATGCAGTCCTTGATTTGAGCTCAGTTTTGGCACTCAACTTTTCACAGTCCAGTGCAGGCATTTCCCTTGCCAACAGGGAGGCATCTGGACTATAGATTGGAGTGTGAGTGTGTGTGTTGGGGAGGGGGGTATCGCTGACAGTAATTTCAACTTAGTTTTATCGTACACCTTTCATGTGCTGGAGTTTTGTTTTCGGTACAATGTGGATGAGGGTTGACCGGTGCCCTGAGGTCTCTGTCCTGAGTATCTGGACAGGTGGGGTTAGAGTTCCAATGTGTGTGATGATAATAAAAAACAAGATTACTCAACCCCACTCCACAACATAGAGACCAATCATTTTGTTATGCAAACAAAAACTATTTAAACTCATTGAGATAACACAGAAAGTGTGCACAAGACAAAGGATAGCTCTTAAAGTGACACAAAACTCAAACTTTTTTCCCATTACATTACTCTCCACAAAGCGCTTTCCCTAAGCCCACTTTTATTTATATTTTCAAATTGCAATTGTACCCTTTTTTCAGTAGAAAAAGTGTTGTGAGCGCTCCCACTGCTCCTCCGTTCCTCTTAGACTTCTGGCCTCTATCCTCCAGCAGTACACGCTATTTCTGTGAGCACGTACCGCTCTCCTTCACTACATCTCCCATAAGGCAGCACTCACAGTGCTTCCACTGCATACGTGTCTAATCAGTGATTATCACGCCGGTTCCTTACACTTCCCTCCTCCTCACTATACCGCCATATGTGCTCTAACATGAGTTCACCACTGCTTCCTAACAGCAATGAAGCTATGATCACATTCCAACTTATCTAGAAGAGAGGAGGAATCAGCAGAGGAGACGTGGGGGTGCTTCATTCATCCTCACGTCTTATTGTAGTTCTCAGCGGGAGTGAGTACAGAGGGTGGCTACTTTTCAGTGCCCATAGGGACCATGGAGAAGAAAAGTAGCCACCCTCTGGCAGGAAGTTGTGGAACAGCAGAAACACATCATTTTTGAAAGCTGTTAAAGGTTTGTCTTATCATACAGATATAACAATATAACTTTCAGTGATATATTGAACAGGCCACAAGGTAGCAAATAAGAAAAGTTCATTGTAAGGCTTTACATATACTTTAGGTTTTATTCTCCTTACTCTGTGTTGTGCATGTTTTGGAATCTGCATTACCAAACGTGCTGCATGTCAGTTTTTCAGGCGGACCTGATCGGAAGCCCGATGTAAGTTTATAGGCAGCCGGATCTAAACAAATGGTTGTCCTTTTACATCCGGCACACCCGACTTTGGCCAAGTCAGAGATCTGTTTTGCCGGAATTGATCATGCTGGATCAGAGTTAACCTGATGTAAATGGACACCCTTCCGGTTATATACGGCTGCTCATACACTAACATGGGTACGTCCATTGCAAGAAGGAGGAAAAAACTGCACTGACATGGATGACACAACGGTGGTATTCATTCCGATTAGTAGTAGCTCCGTGCACAGATCACCTCCTGATCGGACTGTGTGAAAGGGACCTTAGAAGCAATGTTCACCTGGTGACGTTTTGTAACACTGCATGGCTACCCTTATATCTGGTATGCAGCTACTGAATCTGTATTGACATTGATAATAAGGCAGCATATTGTGATTTGATTATATTTGTTGTCGCATTTTTTTGTTCTGTAATGTTTCCATTAAGGAATAATAAGGGTAGGAGCATGCATGGGCATGTTACTGTCAAAAGACATTTGCATGACTTCTATCTAATGTCTGTGGGTACTCTAACCAGCCATGCCTAATGAATACAGGGACCATGTGTGTTTTAATAAATACAAAGGCATGATAAAATATACACAAGAAATTCAGAAAGCGGAAAGTCACATACATATGCCAAAGCAGCCCAAATGCGGACAGTCCCTCTAAGGGGTTCTTTCTGTCTCTTCCATTTCCATCTTGCACATTGGCAAATAATTCTGACAACTTTGCACAGAGGACTTTCAATATTTAAAAAAAAAGCCTCCAAACTTTAATTGAAAGCAGATAAGCAGCCGTCAAGCCGTAAAACTCTGGCAGTGATATAACTTGAGTCCCAGGTAGCTGCTCAACTGCTGTGAAAACCTCCTTTAACTTCCTCTTAATCCCAGTAATCCAAAAGCAATCTTGTTAGAAATGTAATTGCATTTTCCAAGAAGAGTATGCAATAACAAAGTGTTTGTTTTTTAATTGGATGTTTATTTGTTTCACCTGCCGAAATTCTCTTGAGTCCACCTGTTCAGAGAGTTGGGGGTCTCGTGTGAGAATGGGAACACAGCATGTCAAGTTATGGAGATAAAGAGAATCTATAGTCCTTTTTAAAGTTTTTAGGTAATATTGTGACAGCATGTGCTTGTTTTTCTCTAAGGACTGTTTGTAGCACTTCAGACTTCACTACAGGCTTTATGTGGACCCTCCAGTATGTAGATTCCTATTTCTATGTATTTAACTGAAGGAACAACGGAATGGATAAATAGTACATAGCTAAATGGAGCTCCAGCGCTTATGTCCTCCAGCATTTCAACAATGATGCTATATAGACCATGTAACCAACTATTGTCTGAAACTGTAAATAGCAGCAAAGTATACTATGAACATATACTGTATGTGAAAAAGATGCTTTAAGTAGTATTAAACTCAAACTTTCTTTCCCAATAATCAGTCCAGATCAAACTAATATACATTGACCATCAAAGTATTTAATTACATTTATACCCCAGCACTTATAGTCATCATGTTTCTGAACAACTACAACTCTCTCAGCTCGGCTTCCCTGAACTTCCTGCTCAGTACAAGATCACTTAGGAAAGAGCAGTCTCCAGCAGATGTCCATCTACTAACTTGGAAACGGTGGAAGGGAGGAAGGGGGAATAGGAGCTAGGGGAGTGGCTTGTCCCGCTGTGTCTGTGTGTTCGTGGAAAGCAGAAATCACCAGCACTCAGCAAATATCTTTGATGTCCATTTAACCGGACCAATCGTCAATTATCACATACAAAATAGCGGCGTTTCGGGACCGCACAGGATCCCTTCATCAGGGCGAAAATGTAACCTACAGCTCGCAGTATACTGAGACCGCCGCAGACGGGACGGATTCCAACATTACCGTTGAGATCCACCCAGCTGTGTGATTGACAGCTGGCTCTGCCTATCTAGAGGCAGAGCCAGCTGTACCCGCCCCCTCCCCATTTGTTCCTCCAGTCAGCGAAGGAGGATCGGAGCGGGGAGGGGGGGGATCCCTGCAGGGAGCCGTGAGTGACAGTCACGGCTCTCTGCTGGGACAGGATCAAGAAGTGAGTGAGCGATGGTATGTGTTCGCTCACTTCCCGATCTATTGAGCCGACGTGTGACAGTTTCATTGTTACACGCCAGCTTGAACTATGAGGATGAGTGAAAATCACTCACCTCATAGTTCTCCTTTGATCAATATTTAATTTCATAACCAGAAGCACCCCTTTCTTAGTCAGCATAATTCCCAATGACAGACAATCATGGTGATCACTTGAGGCTTGTTTATAAATGAACCTGCTGGCTGCAGCTCTCATTGTGTATTACAATGTGTGAAAATTAAGGTAAGCGTAAAATGACCAAAATGCATTTTTAAACGTTTCTTAAGCTCATAAAAAACAGCAGCTGGCTGTTCACTAAAGTGGGAAATAAACAAAGGATGGTGAAAAGGGCTTTCAAGGTATGATCAGAAGCCTTTGTACACATAAAACCAAGATTTATACCTTGGGATGTACAATTAGTCTGTATAAATACACAATTTAAATGCGATTGTAATGAGAATGAATAAATCTTGCTCTTATATGCACAAAAGCTTGTTATCATGCCTTAAAAGCTCCATTCACAATCCTTTATTTATTTACTGCCATTATAACTGGGGCGTTTATATATACATATACACATACACACCATTAAAAAAAACAAAGTAAAAACTATTTAGGTTGGCAAGTTAGTTATAGAGTTATTGTCAAGATTACTGATGCAAACTGAAATGCTAAATTTGGTCTCAGCATCCAGGATTCAATGACTTCTAGTCATGAAAGGGTTAGCAGAAGAACACTTGCTAATTACTTGATCTGTGCTTCCTAGAAGATGGCTTTAAAACACACATTTTTTAGTGTTCTCCAAGGCCAATATTGGGACACGCTAAATTAGGTACTGCTTTGCAAACTTCTCTGTGATTTTAGCTGGAACTTATTGGATCTTCAGAATTAGGGTATCTGTTCTGTGTAAGGCTGGGCACACACCTTACAACCATTGCAAGACTTTTGTCTTGCGATGGTTGTAAGGTACTTACAAAAACGTACGATCCGCCTATCTTGCATAGGCAGATCGTACTTGCGATGATCGCAAGCCACGCCCCCTGGGCGGGCTTCCGATGACCGCAATGCCGAACGGGCAGTGTGCGCTTGCGCACACCGGCCCGTATGGCTGTTATTGTACGGACATGCCACAAACCCGCCGAACATCGTACGATGCTCGGCAGGTTTTCGAACATGTCCGTAAGTTTAAAGTCGTGCGACCTTACAGTAGTAGAGGTCGCACGGCTTCCACACACCTTACGATAATCGTGCGATCGCGGGATTTCCCGCGATTATCGTACGATTATCGTAAGGTGTGTGGGCACCCTTAGTAGTTATACTGTGGAGAGAAATATGCTAAATATGGAGATAAATTAGCTATTCTTATTTTCCTGGAATAATTGCTTTCTATTGGCTAACCTCAGCCAGTAGAAATCATTTTTAAAGTGTAGCAGGACAAGCATTTCCATTAAAGTAGTATTAAACTCTCTCTTTTCTTTAATAATGAATCCAGATATAACAAATATACATTGCCCATCAAAGTGTTTGTAAGACATTTTTTGCTGAAACACTTGTCCCTATTCCCTATTCAGTCAACCTATTTCTAAACAGCTCCAACTCTCTCAGCTCAGATTCCCTGAACTTCCCTGTCCAGTACAAAATCACAAGGGACAGAACAGTCTTTAGCAGCTGTCCATCAACTAGATTGGAGAAGGGAAAAGGGGAAGCAGGGAGGAGGGGATTGACTTACCTTTTTGCGCCTGTGTGGTGTCTGTGTGTTTGTGGAGACACATAGCTTTCTAGCACACACAAGGGTGGCTTCATAGAACCCTGCAAGGGAAAGGAGTCACCCTAATACAGGATATCATGGCCAGTGTTCAGGAGACCAGCTAATTATCCAGGAAGCAAACATGTTTAAACATCAAGAAGCAGCATCCATTGTAGTGATTTCATCAACATTTGAAACCACTGAAAAACATTTAGACTTTAATATCACTTTAAGGTACAAATGGAAATAGATTCTACTCATAAGGGTTTTGCAAGAGCTTTTCTGCAGTAAATGCTTAAAGAGTAACGACATTTTTCAAAAAATATGTTTCATGTAATACCAATATTGAGGGGAAACATGAAACATGGCCAGATGCACAGCCTCTTACCCCCCAAAAGCCCACCTTCCCATCTTACTACATACATTGTTCCAATGCAAAAAAAAATGTAATTCACATTTTTTCTTTCATTAATATATATGCATTTTTTTTTTTTTATAAAGGCGGACTATGCCTTTAAAATGCACCTATGCCTAGATAACTCACCCCCTAAGGATAGTCTGTCTAGGGGATTTTAGCAACCTGTTGCCCAATAACATTAACAGCCTTCTGCTAGTGGCTGATAAAGCTGAGATCAAGGCCAGAAATATGATGCTGAAGAACTTTTTTAGAACATGTTTTGGGAGGGAGGGTTTAGGACATCCATGAGAAAAATAGATAGAACAGAACTCCTGACTCACCAGTCCCTTTCAGTGCAGAATCAATAGAAGCACAGGCTGACACTGGGTATTGGAGCAAACATTGAGCAGGTATGGGCATGAAATCTTTAATAAGGAGAGATACCAGACTTGCTCCTCAGTTCCATTACATTCCAGGCACCATCAGTGTCCTTGGTTCTCCTCCTCAATCAGTAGCAAAGGCCTCCTCCAGACTTGATGCCTAGCAAAGCATTCCCACCCCCAGGCCTAAGTCTGGGGACAGGTTGGAACTCCAACTTGACTGGAACTAGACTGAGCACATTGCAATTGCCCTGAGTACATAGGCACTATCCCAGCATGCACCACTGGCCTTGAAACCACCAGTGATTGGCTGTTGACCCACACACACACTCATAATGTTCCCCATTGGCTGCCCACACTACAGCAGGGTCACACCCCTCTCAGGCAGGTACAATCAATGCAAGAGCACCTGGAATTAACCAGATAAATGCCAACTATAGTTCAGCCAGACTGACTACACTTTTGGCAACACTAAATTTCTAGTAGCCATTCCACAAAAGGTGGTGGGGGCTACACAGGGTCCTATGGAGTCACCTTTGTGTGTTCTAGTAAGCTGTATGTGACTCCACAAACATACAGGCACAGTAAGGCAAGCCACTCCTCTGCTCCCCACCCCTCCTTCTTCCCTTCTGCAAGCTAGTAGATAGGCATTTGCTGGAGACTGGGCTGTCCCTTGTGATCTTGTACTGGAAAGGAAGTTCTGCTGAGATGAAAGAGTTGGGGCTGTTCGGAAACATGATAACTGTAAGTGATTGGATAAAAATGTAATGAAATACTCTTCTGGGCAAAGCATATCTGTTTGATCTGGATACAATTTTGAACAACAAAAGTTTGAGAGTTTAATACTTTAATATTTTTAAATCTGCAACTTAGATTAAAATGATACCTGGTGATCGGTGCATCATTCCACTCTAGATCCTGAAATCATCTCTGAATTAGTGCTGACATTGTCCCTTCTTCTGGAGGGTAGTTACTTTCGTTCTCCATGGTCCCTG
Source organism: Nanorana parkeri (assembly GCF_000935625.1). Lineage (NCBI taxonomy): Eukaryota > Metazoa > Chordata > Amphibia > Anura > Dicroglossidae > Nanorana > Nanorana parkeri. The sequence continues at coordinate 55,945 of NW_017306761.1, read as the reverse complement.
TGTGTGTTGTAAAGTAGGTACCACTCCAAGATTGCTCTCGTGATGGACTACAATCTCATGTTTAGTTTACTATTTTGTATTGAGATTGTAGTCAATCACAGGAGTGAGCTGGGAGTGATGGCTACTGTACAACACACACAGGGACCATGGGGAACAAAAGTAGCCACCCTCCAAAAGGAAGGAGAGTGTCAGCACAAATTCACACGAGATGATGTGAGCATCTACAGCTGAGTAATACACAAATCAATAGTTAAGGTACTTGAATGCATTTTTACGATTTAGTGTCACTTTAACTATATTGTCTGTCCTTGGAGTGAGGATCATTAAACTTTAAAACATTATACTTTACAACTACATTACCAATTACAATGGTACTAAAACAGTAAATATTTTGGATAAACATATAGTTATGGACACTGATGAACATCTATTTGCTTTACAGATCAGTGTAGATAAGGTACATAAAAGAGAACCTGAAATGTATTTAAGGAACACGAGACATTCACAAAATATGTTAAGGATCCTTAAATTAAATTAGTTGCTGAAGTTATTTTTAGGAACAAAAACGAATGATTGTGTACTATCTGATTATAACACCTCAGCACAGGGACTATTGGTTTTACAATATTTAAAGAAGTTGTGTAGTACTTCTTTGTCACCAGTTACCCTACTTCTTCTCTCATGTCTGAAAATTATTTTTAAATAAAACAAGCAATTCAGTTGAGACCTCCAGTATGTACAGCACTGCTGTCTGCCGACAATCATCAGCTATGTGCTTTTTATTTTCTCTGCACTTGCCAAACAAAAAAAACATGTTTAGCAAGAAAGACGATACACATTAGAATTGCATGATTGGCAATTAAAAAAAAGGCTTTAATTATCATGAACTCTAGGGACAATTTAAAGTGATATGATGTTCAAATGTGACAGCTTTCTACAGTGATTGTAACGAAAAGTAAAGATGCTAAGCTTTTTAAAGGAATTCTTCTTTAGTGGCATTACCAAAGGTATGGATATAATGGAAAAAGATTAAATACAGTTCTCTATCTTATTGTTCTGCTTGTACATCTGTCCATGGGAGTATATAATGAGTAAATTAAATAGTCATTGACCAGGAAGTTTGCTTTGGTTTTTTTTGGACTTCTGAATTAATTTTGGTGGCCCATTGGCTGTTGTGTCCATCACAAGACTAATGAATTGCCTCCTTGATGTTCAGAATGGTTGGTGCATTTTTGGGATTGTTGCAAGATCCTATTGATCACAATTATTTTCTAGCCCTGCTTGCAAAAAAAGGTCAGATCTGTGACCACAGAACACTTTGAGTTTGGATACCCAAAAAGGCAATAGTAATGTCAAAGGGTATACATACGTCTTATAGTTTTCACATGTAGAGACTACAGAGGATCAGATGTTTTTGACATCCTAAACTGCTTAAAGTAATCCTTTCCAAGAATAAATATGAGGCTGCCAATGAGGCTGCCTCCTTCTGAAAATACATGCTTCAGTAATTTATAAATCACTGATCTATAATACGTTTGGGGGAAAGAATCCCTGGATTCCAGATTACCGGGAATGCTGGCTTTCACCATTCCCTTAAGTGCTAAACACTGGAGGCTGCAGTACTGGAATACAGAGGGGCTCAGACTTGCCACCTGTCAGAGAGGTGGGTATTCACAGTCTTCTATTACTGGGAGCAATTGTTACATTTTTGGGGGGAAGTAACAGTGTCACTTCAAAGGGTTGGTATATAACTCTAGCAACTAGTCTTGGCAGAGTGAAAAGTTATAAATGGCAGCCTCTATGTTTTTCCCAAGGAACACTTCCTTTAAATTGTAGTAACATCAACTAACTTGAGCCATACATACCAGGTGACTCTGCCATATCTCAGCAAGTGTCTCTCCACACCTTCCTCGAGAGCCACAAAACGTGTTGAAATTGTGTTTTTTATGTTGATTCATCATCTAATAAATACCTACTAATTGAAGAACCTGGGCACCTCTGCTATTGCAGACATTTAGGATACCTTTTCCCTTCTGCCAAAACAAACACTTCAGGACTCCCTAGCCACCAAACCTGGAACCCAATATACAACCCGACAAGCATCGAGCACAACCACACCTGAGATCTGGCAATGCAAGAGACATCCACTGCGTGGGGACAGGTATATTCCCTGCACTTCTTCTTTGCCTGGTTGCTTGATATCCCTAACTGGACATCCCACAACCATACCTTTTGTAAATATTTGTTTTTTTCCTCCTATCACCTACCAAAATTGAATTTCACTATGCCATATAAACAACTACACTAAATCAGTTCTCTCCTGGGACTTCTGCCCCTACTTTTTTTCTCTCTTTCCTGAAGTTCTTTCCTAACCTGAGCCATTGTTTAAAGGGTTTTCTCTTACTGACAGCTAACCCTGCACCTTCCACCTCTACATGTTTACCTTATATAAATATATAGCCATTTGCAAAGAAGACACCACATTCAAAACAATTTAGCCACAAGCAATCTGCTTTACTTTCCTGAGTCACTCATAAAAACACAGCAATTATATGTGTCAACCTAGCAGGTTCTTACCCAACAATGTTATGCTATGACTAAGACCATGCTAGGCTGAAATGTGTAAGTTTTGTATTTTATGATTGATTCAGTATAATAAAAAATGATGATTCCTGATTTGCTAGCTGCTTTCTAATGTGCCAGGAGCCTCTGTAAGCCTTTTCTACTAAAGAGAACATGTACAGGATTGGAGGAGGACATATTCAATCTGATCAAAAAAAGTCTCCAAATCACTTAAAGAAGCAGTCCAGAAATGTTAAGAACGAGGATAGCTTGTTTTTCTCTGGGTAATGGAATAAAGCAGAAAAATTCCCCTGATCATTTATCCTGCTGAGCTCTGCTAGACTGGTCCTCACAGCCTCTTCCAACGCCAGATTGCAGAGGGACAGGTGAATGCCAACTGCCGCGGGACCAAGGATAAGGTGAGTATATCTGCTTTATTACCTAGCATAACTCCTTTATACCCTACAGAAAAATAAGAACTTTATTCTTGCAGTGTGGGGGTAGCCCCACTGCAAGAGAAACTTTTTAAAATGCCCAGAGTTCTTGTCTCCAACATTCAAAAACTTTGCAGGATGGTTCCATATTTCAGAGGTGAATAATATGAAAAGTTTACTGGAACTCTGCCTTACTCCTATGTTAAAGTGTCTGAAGCAGCTAATTAGATTCCAACTAGTACAGATTAAAAAAAAAAAATTAAATGACTGGTTATCATCAACACAGACAGTTCTTTCTATAGATACATTTATAAATCAGAATAACTTTAGACTTAACTAGGTTTACAAGGTGCAGTAACATGCAAGTTACCGCAATGTACAAGAGCCCCTGAAAAAAAAACAGATCCCACAGCTTTTCATTGTACCATACTCCACCAAATACTCAATGACAGCCTGCTAATGCAACTGCACCTGCTGCAGCATGGCCAAGGCCTAATTCCAGCATGTGTGCATGTTGCATATCAGGCAGTTTGTAGAAAATGGCTTTGCTGCCTAATTTCAGCCATCATACATTGCCTTGGTATGACCACCTATGGTGGCCATACACTCCTCTGGCCTGTTGCAGGAGATCGTGGAAGTCAGGGTACCTAAATAGGAACCACTGCACCAACAGTTTCAGGCTATGTGCCAGGCAAGGTACATATATTATTTTTTTCTGAGCTGTAGAGGCAGCAGGTTGGTGATGTTGTCACACCTAACCTTTCCTTGCACAAGATTGTATGGGTTCATCCCCCTCTGGGCCTGCCCCTGTAGTACTGAGAACATTTTTGTCCCAATGTGGCTTCTGTCCCCTAGGCAAAAACAGTGTGGCAGTGTTTTGCTAGGTTGCTTTTGAGGGACTGGTGGTTCTGCTGAGCAACCAGATAATGCCACTGAGGAGGAGGAGGGTGTAGAGGTAACTGACCTGTCACCATAACCAAGTTGCAGCACATGGTGCAGAAACACAAGCTCCAGTGGTGAGCTCCATCCTGCATCCTTCCCAGCTGTCAAAAAAATTATCCAGTGGCCTGTGAATGAGATATAACTTTCCTGCCCATGCTTGCTGTACCACTTTTCTGTGGGCATGTGGACTCTGCCACTGACTTTGTGGTCCAGTGACATCCCACATAGCAAGGATAACTTGCTACAAACTTGTGGCAGTGTGAAATTGTAATTTTTGTTAACTTGCTGCACATATTCCTGGCAAGTTGTAGACTTGCAGAACACTTGCAGCACAAGTTCTAGTTGACACTTTTTGAATTTGTAGCAAATTTGCTTGGTAAGTCTACAGCAAGAGTCCTGCAGGTCTTAGCAAGAGCTTTGCAAGCTGGCTGGTCTGGAGACTTGCAATGCAGACTTGCTGTAATTGTGCAACTAAATTGTGAAGCTTGGCAAGTCTGCAATAGTTTAGCAAGTCATTTTCAAACTTGCAGCTCAATTACTTGTTATCTGGGATGGAGACCCTAGCTTCCATGTGATAACTGTGGGCAGGGATGGCCTTCTGAGCAAAATAAAATGGTTGCTAGGTACCTGTAATGATAGCCGTAGACATCAGGCACAATCTTGTGCAAGGAAAGGTTAGGTGTGACAACATCACCAACCTGCTGCCTCTACAGCCTCTTACCATTGCGGCTCTGTGATCTGGGTACCCCTTTCTGCATCTGGGTACCCCTTTTCATAAATGGGACACCAAGATGCTGCCCCCCCCCCCCTTGTGAATTAGTAAGGGGTAGTTGTACCCCTACTCATTCACTATAGAGTTAAATAAAATGTAATCAAACACACAACACCTTAGAAACAATTCCTTTAATTGAACAAAAAAACACAACAAGAGTTTTTGACAATTCCTTTATTTAAAAAAAAAAAAGATAAAACAAAAGTCCTGCAAAGTCATTCCAGCGTTGGCCGCCATAAAACAAACCAAAAAAAACTCCCTGATGCAATCTTTACATTGGGCAGTGGGCAGAAATAAACAAAGCCTTCTATAAGCTATTTAAAATTGAAATAGCCAATAGCAGGCTGGCTAATGCACTCGGTCACAGCCTGTTGTCAATCAAAGAGGAGCGGACCTGAGGGAGAACTTTCTCTCTCAGGTCTGCTCCTCTGCAGGAGCAATTGCCATTCTGCTATTGGCTGTTTTAAATTGCAATAGCAAATAGCAAGCTGGCTATTTAAATCCAAAAATGACCTGCGCCCAGGATAGAAACCCCTCCCGTGTACATTGTGCAGCGGTGTGAAAGGTGTTTAACCATCAAGATGTGTATAATTTATATGCACTGAGCAGGAAACCAATTCTAACAAACTGATCAAGATGTGTATAATTTATATGCACTGCGCAGCAAACCAATTCTAGCGGCGGCTGGCTATTGCTCCACTCACTGCCTTCTGTCAATCAGCAGAGGAGCGGACCTGAGAGAGAACAGTTAAACACATTTCTGTATTCTGTGACAGCTGTCAGATTCTTTACATTTGGGATTGAAGTGTTCGCAAAGAAGCAGAAGCTGTTTCTTTCTTTACATTTTGTAACAATATTGTTACTTTGTTTTCATTTGGAATACAAGTCCAGAAAGTCAACAAAGAGAAGCATGAGAGCGGTAAATGACAACTCTCCCACTTGTGTATCGTTCCGAATGAAATTCGTATATTTTGTTATCAAATATTCGGATTCGCTCGGTTTCGTTATCATTCGGAAATTCGGATGCACCTGAATGTATGAATTTCTGAAAATTCGTACGAATTTAAATTCAGAACAAAGCAAATTGCACATGTCTACTGCTTGATTTGATATAAGCTATGTCTCTCAAACCCATGGTCACACTTCCATCTCTGTCACTTGAGGCCGCAGATGTTGCAAGAGATGCAAATGGAGATTTTTGCGGAGTGGGGGAAAAGGTGGAATAGAATGAGGGAGAAGCAGTAGGATTGTGGGCCTTTTAATGCCAAGCAGTAAAATTCATGTGCTGCACCCTTGTGCTGAACTGTCATAGTGTCAGGCAGAGCATGCAAACCACTACAGTGCAGTCTGCAGCACACATGTGAAAGAAGGTTCACACTGCTTAGCTCTATGAGCAAATCTAAAGATACCAGTAGCCCACACCCGTGGAGCAGTGTCATCTGGTGGAATAGGGTGGCTGCTCCATTACTCTTCTGCAAGCTGCCCCTGGATGACATCCTGCATGACTGATGTTGTGCCTCCTCATTTTCCTCCTCTCCATTCTCTGACACCCAGGTATGGTCTACCACCTCATCATCCCCACTCTCCTCAACATTCAAGCCCAGTTAGCAGTAAGCTGCAAGTGCATAAATATCATTAGCTGTTGCTTCTCCCTGCCTGTTGTCCCATCGCTCTATACTCCTAGTGCTTTCTTCCTCAACATAACATTAATTGCTGTGCATCCTCCTGCAGCAAGTTAGTGAAGCTGTGTTCAAATAATTAATCCAACTCCTCTAAGCCAGAGTACATGCCAATGGCAGCATTAGCTGTAGAATAGAAGAAAGAAAATCGAGCATTTACAGCTTCTAATTTAAACTGTACTGCTTTGCACCTGTGAGACGATGATGAATGAGTAAGGTTTGGTTATCCACTCAACCACCTCCTTTGTGTGCGATATATCATAGCAAAATTACAATATAGCATAGCAACCCTCAAAAAAAAATAAAAAAAAATAACCAAAGCAGCCAAGCAGCCAACACTAACCATCGAACACGTTAACCCCAAACCCATTGATCTATTTGCAGAAAATAAAAATTACCCCCCCCCCAAAAAGCCCACCACACTGGAATTTACTGTAATGTAGCACTATCACAATACAGCACTGTATAGCTTTGTAGGATAACACTGTACAGCAGGACAAGCATAGTTTGGATTTCATTCTGCATCAGCCCAAACCCGAATATCAGTCCAGATCAAAAGTCAGAGAGCTTCTACAGTTAATGCGTTGCTTGACAGGTCAACATATGACTTTTATTCTGCAGAACACTCCTATTGCTGTGAATTGGGAATGCTGATCCTGCATTTTGAAAAAGGGGGTAGGTAGGTTCTGAGAAAAGAAATCACAGTTTTGAAGTCTGTGGGAGATTAATAAAAGTGTATGTAATGATTGGTAAAGACAAAACTGCTGTGAAAAATATATTTTTTTCCAGTATGACATAATTATTACTTTGCTTGTGTTTTGATTAAAAAAATACATACAAAAATTAGGGGGAAATAAACGGCAATAATCTGTTCTATTGTAAAAGGAAACAATTACTGTACATTGTGAAAAGAAAAGATGCAAATTAATTCTTAATATACAAATGTCAAGTGGCAGTAACAAAAAATAAGGTATGTGTCTGAGAAAACTATGCATAGTAGTAAATATGAATAATTTTGCTTTATATGAGTCCCAAAAACTTGCTTTGTACCTTTGCTGACTACTTGATGGCATTGTGATCCAAAGACCGTGATATCAATACTAAGTGTGTTTTTGCACTAAATAGCCAAGGGTTATTTTACACCCAAATGATGTGGTAAGCCTTATAAGCCATGGAATGCTAAAACATCAAGCTAGGGGTGACATCCAGTTTATCCTTACAGTAACGGCAGCAAATTAGGTGATTGCTGAGTGCACATTGAGAAATATGTCTGTAGCTTACAAGAAAGCAAAAAATGTCAGCCACTCTCAAATCTCTTTCTAAATAGAAAACAGGAACAAGCCCTGGATTTTGGCTAACTTGATTTGGCCACGACATTCTGATTTCATGTTTGATTACATTTTTGGGAAAGTGGCTTTTATTTCACTTTTCAGCATTGCAAAGTGCAATTAAAACAAAACATACATGCTGCAGCTTTTTGAATGGGTTTGAAGTTCTTTTATTAGAATCTGAATAACAAGATGAACTGCAGATGTTGATGGCACACTATTAATACTCTCACTTCAATACAATTACATAATGAATGGACCTTTGGTGACATAACATATATGCATTCATCTAAATCATTAAAAATAAATAAAAACAAGTACAATATAAAAAAAAAAGAAATTGTGTATTTATTTTTTTTGAGGAACCCTTAAGCCCACAAAATGTTGTCTCTTGACTGTTAAATTCCCAAAACAAAAGCCCTCAAGTATTAAAGACACCTAAACCAAAGCCTCTAACTTCAATGACCCACTAAACTGAAGTCGCTAACCCTTAAGATCTCCTAAGTTAAATACCCTGACCTAAAATCCCTGAACAGAAGTTCCCTACACTTAAAGTCCCGTAACTAAAGTTTCATAAATTCAATCTACAACCCTCAACCCCTTCTCTAAATGAAAGTCCCCAAACTTTAAAGCCTTCAACCCTTAAAGCCTTTTATAAAGCCATCGACCCTTGAACTGCACTAAATGAAAGCCCCGGCCCTAATGCCTTCTAATCTACAGCCTATAAAAATATAGCACCTAAAACTTTAACCCTAACCCAAAGCCATCTAAACTAAAGCCCCTTAAGCCAACTGCAGCGTTGGCATTTTGTTTTTATTTAATGACTAAGCCCTCTGGTGATAAGCATAGTGTCCTCAACATCAGTACTACCAAATGTTGTCCAAAGACTTGTTGACATGATAACTTGATAAATCACAACCTTTAAAATATGTTTTTGTTTGATAAATACTATACTGGGTTTAGAATATCTCTTTGATTTTATCCTGGAAAACTAGGCTTTGCAGTTTTATCAAACAGCATCTTGGAACATACACTTCAATAGATGTTCACATTCTGCATTTTAAAGGATTTTCACACCTCTCCTCTGTATGCTATCCCACACTGCCTAAAAAAACAATTCTGCTTACATCTCTGACCTGGCTGTTCACATGCTAATCAAAGTAGAACCAGCTTCAATGATGTCCTAGCAATCTAATCTCCTCAACTTTTGAAAGTATTCATACTTGATTCGGTTAGCTAACTCTGACATATATATTCAACCATCCCTATTTTCCATGCTAGAGTCCCTTAGAATTTTTTTAAAGACCCATGTGGGGTACGGAGGAAGATAGTCATGCAGAAAACTACCTCATCTACACCCTGCCCTTCACAACTAAGAAATACAATTAAATAATAATAATAATAATAATAATAATAATAATAAATCAGGTACCTAACCCATGACACAAATTTTTAAATGTCAGATCAATAAGGAATAACACAGCTCTCATAGATGATCTAATTGAATCCTGTGTCCTGAATCACAGAAACATGGCTAGATGAAAATGCGGGACCCATCCTAGAAGCAACAGTATCAAGCAACTACAAAAATTACTTCTAATTACTACAAAAAAAAATAATAATTCCTACAACAGGAAGTAACAGATTTGCTCAACTCTTCTACACTGTTGAAAAATTGTGCAACCCAGGTTGCCTGAAGCTGAGTCTGATTCACTTGCAGGAAAGATGTGAGGAGTCTGTTCTTCACTTTGCCAACAATATCTTCTCCTTTAGAGATGGAGCCTGAAAAATCTGCAGACCTTCCTTGGCCCAGTAGTACAGACATCATGTCAACAAGTCTTTGGACAACATTTGGTAGTACTGATGTTGAGGACACTATGCTTATCATCAGAGGGTGTAATGAATCGTACAAGTGTAACTTGGTGTGTAGGATCACAGCTGCGGAGTTAAGTTGAAATGGCTCAGGTGGGAGGTTCACGATTACACTTTGATTACAGGGAGTGAAGACGGAACCTCTTACACATCATATGCCATCTATAGTGGGAGTAATGGGAGTGGTTTGAACTGTAATGCACGGCTCAATTGTAAGGCATTGGGCCGTGGTGTGGTTTGTAGTTCGCCTTAGTTACTTCACTAGGAGGTCGAACGTAGTTTAACCTAGTATGCGAGAGAATACAACAGTCCACTACAATTTGTACAGGAGATGGCCTTATCACAGAGTGTGAGTAATTGCAGATGGTAACAGCTTCAGACTGAGCATATACAGAGTTCTAATGGACATCAGTAGGAGCGCACTTAAATGAATTCCCCACAAGGTGGCAGCAACAACACTTCAACAGTCTTCAGTCTAAGTTTAGTAATACTTGCTGTTGAGATGGAAAGTCCATGCAGGGAAGTGAAGCGGTCGCCTTGCTGTGATGGCAGTCCTGAAGGGTGATCTCCACGTTCTGGTGCAGCAGGTTCTCGGTGGTAGCCACAGTGAGACGGTATCCTTTACTTGGGGTCCTAGTAGCTTGCTCGACGTGCTCTTTTGCTAGCACGTCGAGCAAGTGTTTTGCTAGGGCTTAAATAGGTAGAGCAATTGTTGGGGGAGGAGCCGGAGACGAAGCCCGACCCGAGCGTCTCCTAGCAACGGAACGCCGCCGGGCCGAGGCTGTCGTCTCGTCCTGCTGTGTAGGGAAGGAGGAGGTGGAGCATTTCGGAGCGTCCGCCCGTTGCCTAGCATCGAGACGGGGATGTTGTGGCCGTCCTCGCGCTGGTCTCAGCAGACGTAGTCTGCGTTCCTGACAGAGGGCTTAGTCAACTATGTGTGACCTTGATTCAGGTCGAGCAGACCCTCTATTAGCATGCATTAGCCACATTAGTCTACCAGTATAGAAAATTGTACAGTGCTTGCCCGATACAGGGTCTTGCCATACCAGCTTAAGTGAGGCATTACCTGGCCTTTGCTAAAAGAAAGCCTTCCTTGGATCCAGAGATCTTAGACAACCACAGATTAGTATCAGATCTTTTTAGGGAGTGTTATTAAAAAGACATATATAGACTTCCGGTTCCGGCGCCTGATGTAACGGTTGCAGAGGAAAAGAGCTCCCGCGCGGCCAGGGACATAACCAATATAAAACCATACTCCAGCAAGGCGATTAACCCCGCAACAACTCTACGATACACGCTCCCCTCCGGTATGGAGAGATTCCTGTCGAAACGCCGCCATACACCCCGTGGCAAGGCCACCCCTAATCGCGGAAAAAGGCGGCTAACATCCAAGATGGCCGACGCTACTGACAAGCCTGACATAAGCGCTTCTTCGGCTGAAGATATGCCGGCGCTGTCAGACCATGGACTCATAGCGGCAGAGATAGCGAAGTTATTGAAGCCTACCATACAGGATATTGTGCATAAAGCGGTGTCTAAAGGCATCCAAACTCTGCGGCAAGAGCTACTGAACCAGGCCCAGAGAATTTTGGAGGCAGAGCACCGCACCGTGATTCTGGAAGAGAGTGCAGAAACCTCCTCCTTGCACACAGACTCGGCACAACGCCACATTCAACACCTCATGGATCGAGTGGAGGACCTGGAAAACCGATCCCGTCGTAATAACCTAAGGATAATAGGCCTCCCAGAAGCGTATCACCCATCCATGCTGCCGACTATCTGCGCACACAACATACCGGATTTGCTGGGCCTTCCGGCTCCCTGCAAGGTCGAGCGGGCGCATCGGGTAGGCCCTTCCACCCCTGACCGTAAAACACCTCGACCGGTCATAGTGCGCTTTTTAGATTACACATTAGTGCTCCAAGCCTTCAGAGCCAAAAAGGAGCTGACCCTCAACGACAACCGCCTCCTCATCTTTGCGGATTACTCGGCTGAGGTTACAAAACGAAGGAAAGCATTCGCTAAACCATGCTCCCTTCTCTATCACCGAAAGATACGCTTCACCCTCGCCTACCCGGCCACCCCGCACTTTCAGTCTGCAGATGGCAAACAACACTCCTTTCAAGACCCAGTCGAAGCCCTCACCTTTCTGGAACACACAGACAACAGATCATCGAATACAGCGGGCTCCGGTTCTCCTAGACCCCAGCGTCCAGCTACCCCGGCGAGAAAAGCAGCGACTCGGCTCCCGATGACCCCGACTGATTCTCCCTGATCTTGATTCCACTCGTACATAAGTGCTGGAGGCCTCCAGTACGCATCTACCGGTCCTTAAGGCTGGTATTTCCTAAATATGGACGGAATCGAGCCTATTAAGAATCCCTAGACCCTTATCCAGGATCGTATATTTTGACCTCCGCACCACCCGGTGGGCACATCGTGGGATACGTGAGTAACCAACTCTCTATGTGTTCCTGGTTCACCGGCCGCGGGCTCACCAGCCGCCCCACAGGGGGGATACCAAATATCTCGGCTGACATCCCAAGGGATATACCTCCTGCTGCAAATTTTATTTCAACTGTTGCTGTATTTTCTTTTTGCCTTCGGGCTATAACGGTCTGATATCCCTTCATTATAGACGTTTTGCACCCTTGCTGGGCTCCAGATACCCATTGCCCGTTTGCTGTTGTTATGGGCCCTGGCCTAGCGGAGCACCCAAGCATACTCTGCAACGTTCTCTAGGAAAAAAGAGAAGTCACGCACTGATTGTTCGGACTGTTCGTGGTTTATGTTTTGGATCCTGTTCTTGTTCTCGTTTTTATTTGATTTTTGATTTTTGATGTGTTATGATCACACAGTGTCAGGCCCTGTTGGCCGCAAAAGTACCGAAATTAGCCTTTATGCGCTGACTTGGGGTCCTACCTCGGTCACAAGGGGGATTCCCTCCCCACTCCTCTTACTTTTTGCAACTAACCCATATCCCTCCTATGTATTGGGTCTGGTACAGCCGACTATTTCCCAACACATTAGAAATGTACTACAGCTCATGATAGCTCTCTATTATGCTGGTTACACCACTCTACTGTTAGAAATGTATTCTCATTTTATGCTCATTGAAACTAACCTGTCCTGCCTCCTTCGCCACTCTGTAGACTGGGTTTGCTCCTCCTCCCGATATTCCAATTTTCTATTGGAATCGGAGATGGTTATTCCCTGGAAACTACCCTCCCTCCTACACTGCCCCCTCCCAAACTTACCTTTCCACATTCGCTCCAACATACTCCTATAGGATACCATCATTGCTTGGAGGGAGACACATAAACTGTTAAAATTGAACCCCTTCTTCTCCAAACATCTGCCTCTCAGGGGTAACCCTTCCTTCCTGCAGGGGGAGGAGTATGAGATTTTTGCTAAATGGGAGAAAAAGGGGATATCCTTATTCACTGATTTTCTAAATACATCTCTCAAGAAACCCCTGTCATTTACGGAATTTCAATCCTTATATGGGATCCCGAGACATGATTTTCTCCACTTTATGCAAACTATAGCTCACATAAAACAATTGAACCCTAACATCCCCAAATTATTGACCAAACCACCTATGGACGCTATCATCTCCCCCACGAATAACTCCATATCTTTTCTTTACCCACAACTACGCCAGGCGGCTTTGTCCCCTCTCTCAAACTCCAATCTTGCCAAATGGGTAAAGGATGTCCCGGTAGAGGACATTGTGGAGAAAATGCTACAGGGGTATCGCTCACTCTGTAAAATAATGCCAAATGAACAATGGAGAGAAACACAATTTAAAATCATGCACAGAGCTTATTATGCCTTTCAAATTAAATTCAAACAAACTCGACATATTCAATACCTAGACCACTGCCCCAAATGCAAGTTGCAGGCCGCCTCCCTATTTCACTGTTTATGGGACTGCCATCAGATTCAGCCTTTTTGGGAAGGGATTGCAAGATATGTCACCTCGGTGACGGGCCACTTACTTCAACCTGAGACTCTCTTGTTTTTGTTCAACTACTGGGACTCCTCCCTAGTTAACCTGGGTACCTATGGCCGCTCTGTGAAACAGTGGATAAGTATTGCTTTACTGGTGGCTAGGAAATGTATACTTAGGGAGTGGCTATCACCTATCCCTCCTACGGTACAGAGATTTCAAAGTGACCTGATGGATCTGTTCTATTTGGACAGACTGGACGCAACTTTGAACCTGCAGAATGAGAAGGGAGTAACTGTATTTTACGACAGATGGCTACCCTATATCAATATCTCTTTCTCTACCTCCGAAAGGGAAAGTCTACTGGCACCTTTCAACTTCTCTACATGTCGCCTCCTGGATAACCTGCAAAGACGGCAGACAGGGTAGACTGATACATTATAGGACCGATTTCTTACCCCCAAAGGTCTGTCCTGAGAGCTGAAGGGACACCACCAATGCTAGGCACTTACCCCGAGTAGCACTATATATCACGTCATCCACACTTACATCCACACTTATATAAACAGAGAAGAGTTGTAGGGTATACACTAGCTCAAGAACTAATACTATGGCTCCCATTATACTGCAATACCCATACGTACACTTCCCCACCCCGACCTTATTGATGACTTTACCCGACTATGGGATTCCTAACTTCTCGAACTACCACTGGGGCAGCATAAGGTAACTTACCCACCGCAAAGCTCTCGGGACATCCTACCTCCTATATCCCCTCCCCAATCCCAGCGTCGATTCCCAATCAAGACATCGGTGGGCCCATCACTGCTCCAATTTTACTGTGCAATTGTTATATAGATAAGACCTCGACTAGGGCCAGCGCAAAATGGAGCGAAAGTTGCGCCTCTTCCTGTTATTTTAGGTACTTTGTTTCTTATGTTAGTTAAGTAAAGTTGCCAGGCAGTAAACGTTGTACCTTGAACTGTACGCTACCTACACGGCCCACCCTGATTTCCCTCACACCAAAGGGCAATCAGTATGTACATAATTTGTATTACCTTGGCTATATGATCTCACATATCATAACTTCTGTATACACACCTCTGTATCAATGTAACGTACCCATGTTCCACTACGCATTACTGCTGTATTGTTTCTCTATACTGAAAATAAAAAAATGTTTTTAAAAAAAAAGACATATATAGATGTCTTGCTGCACTCCTTACCGGTATAGGATGTTCCTTGAAATCCTGGTGGGTGTTCGCAGTGACCACGGATGGCGCCGTGAAGATATACAAGTTTGCAAAAGGATGCACTTGCACGAAAGCACTTTTACTGGAATGACAGTACTCCATTAATAAATTGACTTTTGTTGATTTCACTTAAATAGTGTGCTGGTGACATTCTTTTACAAACGTATTAAAAAGGCAGTCACTAACAGGTTGGAAGCCTGGCTGTCAAATAAAAAATCTTTTAATCTGGTTTCAGAAAAACCCCCACAGATCAGAACAACAGAGAAACAGCATGGGTCCGCCTGATAAATAAGCTTTTAATGTCTAGAAATAAGAGAGAGTGATCCATCCTTATACTCCTTGATATTTCTGCCACATTTGAAACCGTTGGCCATACTGGGTTGCTTAAAGCTGTTCTGTAGTCTAGAGTGTACAGTGCTCAGCTGGTTCAAATGCTTCTTATCAGGGAGATAACAAAGGGTGACAGCAGGGATATGTTCATCGTCTTTACCTCCATTACATTAAGGGGTGTCACAGGGCTTTATTGTCTCACCAATGTTATTTGTCATATACAGGATCCCACTGAGAAATATTATCCAACACCATGGTGTTTGCCAATATTGCTAGGCAGATGACACACAAATCTTCCTGTCTTTCAAACCAAACAAACCTGTGTGACCCTGTGACCAAGATCAACAGGTGTTAGAAGTGCTTGTCATTGTAGGGCAGAGGCTAACAACAAACTGACAGAAAATACACACAACTGATTTAAAGCTTAGGTATACAAATCATATGTTCTCAGACCACATGCGCAGCTTCGGTGTGATCCTCGACACTGACCTAGCAAGTATGCAACAACTGCAATCAAGTCCTCCCATCATCTCAGGAATATTAGAAATATTAAACATTTGTTTCCAGCAGAGAATATGGCAAACTTAATTAAAAATGAATTCATGCTTTTGTATCATCAAGGCTGGCTTATTGCAACTCCCTCTACTGTAGTCTTTCTGAGAAAAAAACAACATCATTTACAGCTGGTACAGAATGCTGCAGTCAGCTACTTACCTACCATCCCTGTCACTACCACATCATCCCAATTCATCACTCCCTACACTGGCATCCAATTAAATATCCTTTACAATTGGCCTACTGATTCACAAAGCCCTAAATAACTGGTTCTGGGTATTCATACTCTCTCCTGTGCCCTTTGCTCCTCAGAGTAAATTAAATGTTCCCACAGTCATCTTAAAATCTTTTGGATCTAGCGCATTCTGTCATGCAGCACCCACAATATGGAACTCACTGCAATGCATTGCCTGGGAAGCCCTCTCTCTGGATGTTTTCAAAAGCAGACTCAAGACACATCTATTCACCTAGGCCTAGAGCAACAACTGACAAATTCTTCTCTTCAAAGATTCAAACACCAATCTGATCAGTACTTTGAGTCCCCAGAGAGGAAAGTACTATAAAATATGTATTATTATTATTATTATTATTATCATTATTAATTAGTAGTAGTAATAGTGGTGGTCATACTACTACAGGAACAACAGTAGGAGGCTTGGGCAGTGCTGTCCAATGGGCTAAAGTATCACATTACACATTTTAATAAGGAATAGAACATGTTTAAAGAGATCTGCTATATAAACTTAGTAACATTATTGAGGTGTATTTATCAAAGATTTGCTGGAGAAATTTGCCCTGTGAAAAAAATATGTAGGTTTTACTGAATAAGATTCAATGTCATTTGCCAAGTATTTTTCAAAAAGATTTGTTCAGTGTATAAAAGATTATTTAGTTTCACAGCCTCATGGCTCAGGTTTCCCATGTATCAACATATATGTTTATGGCATTGATGACACTTAATATTACATTTCGGGAAGTTCTTGGTCACTGCACGCAATTTTCCAAGACACCTATTCTACTGTCTGCAGTCTGTGAAAAGTGACACTATACTTAAAAATGCATTCAAGTACCGTTGACTATTAACAAAAATGTATCTTATTTGTGTATCACTCGGCTGTAGATCCTCCAATCATCTCTGAATTGGTGCTGACACTGTCCTTCCTTCTGGCGTGTGGCTACTTTTTTTCTCCATGGTCCCTGTGTTTGTTGTAAAGTAGACACCACTCCAAGCGCACTCCTGTGATAGACTACAATTTCAAAACATATTAGTAAACTGAATGTGACATTGTAGTCCATCATGGGAGTGAGTTTGGAGCCGTGGCTATTTTACAGCACACACATGGACAATGGGGAACAAAAGTAGCCACCCTCCAGAAGGAAGGACAGTGTCAGCACCAATTCAGAGATGATTGGAGGATCTACAGCCGAGTGATACACAAATAAGATACATTGTTGTTAATATTTAAGGAACGTGAATGTACTTTTAAGATTTAAATCCTGAGCTTAGTGTCACTTTAACATGCCACCTGCTCTTCTGTTCTATAGCCAATCCCTAGATGGCCATTTTTGTTATTAGTTAAGGTACTTGAATGCATTTTTATGATTTAACTCCTGAGTTTAGTGTCACTTTAAGTTTACATTGTGGAGCTCAGTTTTGTAATTGCCTAATAATTTCATCAATACAAAGCAATAGCATTTAACTGCTTGCGGGTGGTAAAGTCTGACTCTACCTCCTGTGTTCCAGGCCAAAAGTATCCCCCGCCACTCTTCTGTATGGGCTTTTAATCTTGTAGCCATCATAATGCCTTGAAAAGCTGTAACCTGATCTGTTTTTGCATAAGGCAATCTGTCATCAGTAATATAAGCACTTCTCTTTCCTAGTGTCTGTCCTGGATTTACTGCAACACATAAAATTTTTTACAAACAACATATATTATCATAAGGACTGTAGGGAGATGAAGAATTATTCAACAACTCTCAAAAGCCAGGCAGCTTACAGCAGAGAAAGTCTATTTTAGACTTTTGGCTATTCATATAGGTAATCATAACATATGCCATTAACACATACCAGGCATCAAGTAAAATTAGTCACTAAATTGCAATTGTTAATTGTGCTTGAGTCATGAAGTGCACTTGGTATACCTCTAATCACTTGTAATATACTACTGTAAAGTTGGCCCTAAACTGTTCTATTTTTTGTTCAATCGCAGGCTTTAGAAAAATAGACAATATTCCTCCATCAACGCTTGTGAGCGTTGATCAAGGAATCCCCCACTGTTTCCTTTGTATTTTGGCAGTGGCTGCCAGAGTCAGAATATATGAAGATTGCTTGCAGCTGATTGGCTCCAAACACCCACAAGACATTATGCTTCCAACAATATGAGACAAGTCAGTTGTGCATGATGTAGCATGTAAAAGGTAAGCTTTCTGGAACTTCTCTTTTGCCCAAGCCCACTTTTAATCCATTGCACAGTGTTTCTGCAGAACAGAGGTCTCTAAACTGCAGCATATTCACTCTCACACAAATGATGGTGCACAATTTCTTCCAATAACACCAATGATGGAGCACTATTTTTCCCACTGACATTGTTAATGGGGCACTATTCCCCTTACTAACACCAACAATGGGGTACCATTGCTTCTCCCACTGATCACAGGTGGTAGGTCATTTTTTACTCCCACTGATCATCACCCTGGGCATTTTTACTTCCACTGACCACTGAGCTTGGGGCATTGTTTACTCCCACTGATGCTGGGGAATTTTCTGCTCCATCTGGTTACAAGCTTGCCCCTATACAAATTGAAGGACATGAAACTGGCCCTTTTTTTAGAAAGTATGAAGACTCCTGTTGCAGACATTTTCTTCCTGTTCCTATACCCAGTCCCCCTAATAACACCATCAATGTAATTCAGTAATCATAAGCATGAGTGCATAGGTTATATCAAACTGCTCCTGTGGGGCTAGAAGAACAAAGGGTCATATGTGTGGAAATGCTCTGTTGATTCTAATCAAGAATTGTATTCTAACAGTAGATTTTGTATGCTGATATGGTTTGTCACATTAAACTGTAATAACTTTAGATTTACTTTTCACTTTAAGACAGCATAGCAGTTGGACCTATGGGCTGTATGATTGGAATATTTTGATTTTGAAGCCCAACTAAACTTTCATTTTAAATCAACTAAATATGCAGCTACATCCCAAATAGAAAATCCTGCCATCTAGGAGTGTGCTACAGAGAAGGACCCTTCCTGTCTGTGTAGATGCAGTGGTCTCTCTGAAAAGGTCTGGCACACCCACTGTGAGTCAGAGCTAGAAAGCCTAAATCAGTAGGGGGGCATGAGCTTTGCTGATTTCAGAGGTTTCAGGCTAACAGGCTGCGGCTGTCTTTAAAATAAAACAAACTGTGAGACTTTAAACACCTTTTGTGTTGATGCTTCTGGGGTGGATTTAACTAATGTAAACTCAAAGTGCAATTGGGCTTTAAACACAAAGTTTACATATTCATTTTACCTTTAAAGCAGAACTAACAAGATAAAAACTGTATTTAATGTAAAAATGAGAAAGCATTGCCACATAGGTAATAGTAAGTGTGACAATAATGAATACAAAACTTGAATAAGGAGAATAGGGAATTGTACTGAACCTACTGCCACCCTTATCTCTCCAGCATTTGCGACAAAAATGTAAATCTTGTATCTAGTGCCAGGCAGAGAGCTGACATATTTCATATACCCCCCACACTAAAACACAGCTCACCTCAAGACTAGGGATGCACAGATACCAGTTCAGATACCAGTGTGAATACTTGCCATTTTCACAAGAACTACCAGGGTCGCAGAAGTTTCAGCTGTCACAGGGCCCTGACACTCCACCACTGTCCTGAAATCTTTAGTCTGTATGGTTTTAGAAAAACTGTCACATGACACTAAACAAAAAGGTATCAGTAATTGGTACTTGTTGCTTGTAAAGTCAATTTATAACTGCATGGAAGTAACAGACAAGAGTTGGGTAACTAATGCATAATCACTGACTCTTCTTTTTTATGTGGAACTCTTTTTCCTTTCAGCAGGTGTTTTTGGTCCCGCTGCTAATTTGGCTGTTTCTATGCTCCAATTCTTCCAGATCTGTAGACCAGTGTATAGTATGTCCACTGGTTCCTTTGATTTATTATACTTTATCATTTGTTATTTGATGTATCATTAATAGAACAAGATATATGATCTTTATTTTGTGACAAGATAGTAAACTATTTCTGAGAAACATGATATTAAGACAGAATGCACTTTTGGTTGTATTTGCCATGATCATGCATACATTTGTGATATGTAGAAAGTTGATGTTATAATCAAAATGGAGAACCTTAGAAGACACACAATATTTACCATATATACAGTATATAGTTACAGTATATAGAGTAGTGTCAGTGATTTCATGGAGTTCATAAATGTAATCTCATGAAACATAATAGTGCTCAATGTCGGATTCATCATCCCTGTTGGCATCTAGTCAGGATTTTGGTCTCTGGCCCAAAGACATGGCTCCTGTATAGCTCTGTAAATACATGCAAGAAAGCTTTTTTTAAAGCTTAAAGAATGATCACTCTTATATGTAATGGATCCTCCAGCCATAATGGATTCATTTTTTTTGCCCTGTCTCCTTCTCTATGGCATAGTGGGGGAAGATTGTCATTTAATCCGCTTCTAATGCAAAGTTATGTGAAGGACGTAGACTAGCTCACACTGCAGTTTCTAGCCTAACATGAGTGTGGTATTTGCAATGTTCACACAATGGAAGTTTGGAAAGCGAGCGTCATTTCCACTGACCTTGACATATGGCCCCAGCAGAGCTAAAGAACTATATGTTAGGCTGGTTTTTATCACTCTAGCATGTGCTGCACAATTAAAGTTCATTTTTTAATGTTCATATAATGTTTTTCCTTCCGCTAGAGGAATTCCACAAGGCTTAAACACTAGATGGCCATTTTTCTTGCTTGTAACATAAACCGACAACTCGATCATTGGCCGGCTGCCCTCACTATATTGATTAGCCACACAACCTTACCAGGCATTCTGCAAAGACCAAAGTGGCAATCCGTTTACATTCTAGGGAAAAAGTCTGACAGTGTGATAACAACTTTAACACCCTCTGGGTCTTTTTATTACCAACTTGGTTGAAGCTTCATTTCAGAGGCTTGGTAAATAATTGTCTCAGCTTAATGGCCGCGTAGTTAAAGAGGTCTCTAACAAGTTTTATTTGCTCAAGAAATATGGCCTTCAGTTCTTATTTACACAAACACTCTACTCTAATGCCAAACATATATTTTTCCAGGGAATTTATTTTGGAAGGAAAAAGAAAAAGGGCAAAGAGACAGCACAGCAAAGTTAAGTGCTTAATTCGTCTGAATAACAAGTGGGGTTATAGGTCTGCAGAGTGATCTGCCAAAAAAAACCTTGATGTATATGAAGAAGCAGAAAAGGAACATGTAAATCCCACATTTACTGTTCTTCGAGCTGAGCATTTTTTTTTTTACAGAAAAGCAATTCAGTCTTCTGCAGATACTCCTCATTACATATAAAAAATAACTGGAGTCTGCAGAAAGAAAGCTCTGAGAAAGGAATACCTTTGTCAGGTAATGGACCCAAGCCAACAGAGAGCAACTTATTTAAGTCTAATGTCTGAACTTTCACGGAAAGTTTTGAAAAATGAATATGCATTAAAAAAGAGCATATTTTAAAACATATTTCTTAATTTAATAAACCATTCCCAGCCAGTCATAAGTAATGGACATTTAAAGTGACATTAAAGTCTCCACCCCGAATGCTGCTTTAAGTACTTGCCTCCACTGGTTTCCAAAAGTCCCTCTAACACTGGTGCCGCTCTCTGATCCAGCTCTTTCTTTCTGTGTCCCATGGGTTCTGTCTGGTGTGTACGCTCCCGACTGCGTGCATTCACTGATACTGTGCCTCTCCTCCTCTCCCCTCTGGTGATATCGACTGCACATGGGCCCGCACACACTTCCTCCTGTAAGGCCGTTCGAGAAGCTGGATTCTACAACTGGGAGCAAGGGGCGCAGACACAGGTAAGTTTTACCTATTTGCCAACTTTTTTTTAAAGGTTTTTGCATATTGACTGCTCATTAGCAGTCGATATATGTAAAAAAAAAACAAAAAAAAAACAGACTTTAATATCACTTTAACCCTCATATTTTGTCAAAACAGGATTCCATTCATTATGTCTTCTTAAAAATGTGTTTATTTATGCCAAAATAGGCTTTTAGATTTTGATTGTCAGCTCCTTGGATAGAAAAAACAAAATAATCTAGCGCAGCGTTTCTCAACCTTTTTTCATGGACAGCACCCTTTAAAAGTAAACAAAATCTTGAGGCGCCCCCAGTCTAAAGTGTAAAAACTGTAAATGTAAAAAATTACATTGGGTCCCTCCAAAACCCATATAAACATCTATCCCAAATACAGATCTGGTATGGATTTTAAGGGGGGGACCCCACGCAAGAACACACTCAGAGTGCCACCTTTTACATCAGGAGCCCCCTCCTTTCACATCAGAGTCCCTCTTTAAATCAGGAGCCCCCACCTTTCACATCAGAGTCCCTTATTAAATCAGGAGCCTCCTCATTTTACATCAGAGTCTCACCTCTCACACTAGGAGACCCTCTTCATATCAGAAGCCCCCTTTACCTCAGACTCCCAACCTATCACATCAGAGCCCCCCTCTTCCACATCAGAGGCATGACGCTGTGTGAAAGTTTTGATGTACCCCTGAAGAAGTCAGAAGGCACCCTAGGGTGCCACTGCACTCATGTTGAGAAGGGCTGCTCAAGCAAAACCAACCTCTGTTTGTTTCAGTGAGCATGGAAATAGTAGAACTTCAAAGTATATAAAGTAGGTACTTTAACAAAATGGCCTTTAGTTTTAGGTAGGTTACTGCGACTTGTACTGCACTGAGTTTGTTTGTAAGCACCTGGACCAGAAAAGACAATGAGGGGAATTTATCAATACTGGAGCAGACGGTATCTGAAGCAGTTGCCCATGGCAACCAATCAGCTTCTCTCTTTAGTTTGTTCAGTTAGGATTTAAAACTGAAAGAGATAAACTGATTGGTTGCTGTGCACAGGTGCTCCAGATTTTCTCTGCTCCAGTTTTGATAGATTTCCCCTTAATGTATTTGGTCAAAACACAACTTTTAGTGTGCTAATTTTGGAAATATGAGGTCAGTCCTTGTGAATAAAATGGTAAGGTATTTTATCAAAACACATTTCTATTGCTTTCCCTACAAACATGCAGCTTTTACTGATTTATTTTATTGTGATTATGGATTGTCAGCTTTTTGCTAGTCAGCTTCTTCTAGTCTGCTAATAGAACAGCAAAGTATTTTGTAAAAGTGGGTCTCCATTTTTTGCTCCAAGAAGTGTGGCTTTGAGTACACAAAATATGAAAATAAGGTCTCCTTCAGGCTAACCTTATTGTCCTATTGCTTCAGTTCACACCAACGCACAGCACTAAAAAAAAAAAAAAAAAATATGAAAGCAGGGAAATGCATTTTAACATAAAATCA
>NW_017306761.1:27421-32645 GCF_000935625.1 Nanorana parkeri | reverse complement strand
CACCAAAGCCCAGCAATAAAAAAAAAAAAAAAAAATATGCAAGCAGTGCAATGCATTTTAACATCACATCACTGCGCAGGTTAGCACATGGGCACAACATGTACCAGAATGTGATGTATATATACCGTATTACAAGCTCGTTGGTGTACTTTAAAATGTTAGTGTCCATGTCTAAGACACCAAACTGTCTTGTAAAACTGGCCTTTACTTTCTTTCAAAATCCTGCTTTTAGTAAAAGGAGCCTGGAAATAGTCAGAACCGGTGACGTCTGTCATATCAATTCTATACTTTTAGTGTTCCAGATATTGTTTCTCAAACAAGAATGGAAGGTTTAAGAAGCTTGGTAGAGTGAATAAATACACTAGTATTTTAGTAACCTGCCACTGCCTTAGCCTGCCTAACAGTATGAATATATACAGTAGACAGCATTCATTCAATAAAAAAAAAAGAAATGAAGTGAGCATATGTGCTAATAATCTGCTCCCTATCCATGTACCTACCATGCACTACTTTCTTCAACCTTCTTCCCTTTAGGCCTCATACACATTAGCCAGCTGCATTTAATCAAAAGGAAGTTATCTTCTAAGTATATATAACTTTATGCTTCCCAGATCACTTTTTCCTGTGTTTAGTTGTTGCTGGGCTTAGTCACATTTACATGCATTTAGCTGCATAAAACCGGGCTACATGGACCCAAGACGCAGACATTTCTAGTTTGGGTAAACACTTCAAGACTAAATGCACCCAGATGCTGCTGGACATCTAGGTGTGCATCCAGTGATAGAAAAGGATTACATGTGTACAAGTGCATTTAGAAATGAGCTCCAAACACCATAAACGTGTTTTTTTTCAATATAGTTTGCATGGGGCCTTAGACAACTTTGGTTGAAGTCCACAGTTGCATTCAAAAATACCTTTTTCTTCCCTCCTTCTTTCTTTTCAATCACAATAAAAAAGCACCCAGACAATGTGAATATTAAAAACTGAATAACAAATATTGCTTACACCCCTACTAAAAACCTTGCATGTTTCCTGGTTACACAGGATTGGGAAAATCCTTCAGTTTTAGGTAGCTATTCAATATCCAGTATTTAATATTCATGGAGGGGAATTTAACAAAACTGGAGTAGACAAAATCAGCTTCTCTTTTTCATTTTCAAATCCTGAACAAACTAATGAGAGAAGCTGATTTGTTGCCATGCACAACTGCTCCAGTTTTGATAAATTCCACTCATGTTGTCTGGGTGCACTACATTCGATGCTGATTGCTGCAGCTGCCCTTCCAAAGTTCACATGAGTGCAAAACAAGTATGACTGCTCCTCCTTAAAGAGACACTGTCACCTCATCCAATCAGGGCAAAGGGACAGTGTCTATCTACAGCTCTCCCTTCTCCCTCTCCACTTTGGGCTCACCTCTTTAGCACCCACACTGCTCCTTCGTCTGTTTGATCAGCCACCCAAACTACTTGGTGTCAGAGCTCAGAAGTAGCATTAACATCACTTCCCCCAGGCCTAGCAATTTGCTGCTAAACCCAAGCACTGCCCCATGGGAGCAGGTCACATGCTCTTTCATAACTGCAAGCACCACTTTTTTTGCAATGGGAGCCAAAGAAAAAGATGGGGAGGGGACGAAAGAGGTGAGAAAAAAGTGGTTGGATGAGTAGAATTTAAAGCAGATCTCCAGGATTTTCAAAAGTTAACTCTTGCAGTGGGGCTACCTATGCACTGATATGGTTAACTGCTCATTTTGGTCTAGGAAATGGAATAAAGAAGATATACTCACCTGATCCTTAATCCTCACCTCTCTTCCCCTCCACTCCGGCTGTATAATGTCCTTCGGCATCCTCATGTCTAATGCAAATGAATGGACCTTGCATGGGCATGATGACGTCAACTGAGCTTAGACCACCGGAGCCCGGGGAGAAGAAGATATGGGGGCTGGTCTAGCAGCCAGGTGGAATGGAGGATCAAGTAAGTATATTTTCGTTATTTGCACCTAGGCCAAAATGAGCAGTTAACCCTTGCAGTGCGGGGGTAGCCCCGCTGGAAGGGTCTACTTTTGAAAATCTTGGAGTTCCTCTTTAAACATTTTCTTCTTTGTTCTGATCCTGTATTCTAAATGCCCTTTTACTTTTTGTTCTGTTCACGTTATTGTTTTCCATCTCTTGAAGAAGCTTAACAAAGTTTGTTATGCACATGCTTCATGCAATTACAATCTTGTGTATCCTAACCAACAGGGATCTAAAGTCATCAAATAATGCATGCATTCTCATTGTTTGTCGCTGTAAAGTCTAGTAATGCTATTTTATTGTATTTTTCTATAACTTTTGAAAACTGTAAAAAATTATTGTTTTAAAAAAAATGTTGCAGTGTTTTGCAGAAAGACCCACTGAATCTTTTTGAGAATAGTTTTGAGTTAGACCGGTTCATACCTAGGTGGCATAGTTTTTGCGCATTTGTACGCGCGTAATCAGCGTGCGGTTATTTGCACGTTAACGCATGTTTTGCAAATTGTTATGCACGTTTGTACGCACAAACATGAAGATGCACATTTTTACTGGCAGCTTAAGAAACATTGCGGGCAATGGTGCATAGAAATGCACAAAAAAAAGTGTTTTCGGGCATTTACATTGGCATCTATGGGGCACAAACGCGCCGCTCAAAGAAGCTCGGGCGTTTGGAGTTTTCCTGCTGGCATTTTGCTGCTCAGGTGTGAACAGGGGCCATTGATAGATATGGGATGTCTTGTGTTGGGTGTTTAAAAGCGATTTTCCAACTGCTCAAAAACGCCTAGGTGTGAACCCGGCCTTACTGGTTCACACTGGTCATACACATTAGATAGTGACTGTATATAACAGAAAGAGTATTCCATTTTTGGAAGCAATGTTCCCATTGATATATATGCTTATCACAGCGTAGAGGAGTGTGGGCAGACATTCTTAATACTGTCCTTATCTTGGGGTAAATAACAGCCGTCATCCAAAAGTATTCAACTTCACCAACTGCCAGCATTCTCTAAAGCAGTTGGCCAAGGTGTCTTCTTCATCCCAAAGCCATTAGAATCATAAAGGATTCCTGTTTTCCCCATATGATGTGTTTTTAAAGACATTTTAAGTTTCCTTGTTCCATAAATTACTGGAATCCCGATATATTTTATGCAAATCATGCAGAAGATCTGTGAAGTGTTTATTGACTGGTTAGCTTGGCACAAACAATTATATAAATACACAATAAAAGCATTCCTCTTGCAAGCATTTACAAAATCTTTTTCAATAATTGGATGTTTCATTAGAAATATTTTCTCCCATTAAAGAATCTCATTAAGCCTAATCTGCACAGTACTTTAAGAAATCAATGATTAAAATAACCTTCTGCTTGTATTTGCCAAAGACATTCTGCATGTTAACCAAGGCTTCCCTGGTTCTCAAAAAGTGAACAGGTGGTATGAGAGGTTTGCATTGTCAAATGGATTTGTCTTTTTATTATATGTTTTTTTAATCAGTCCATTTGAGGTTATTTAGAAACGGGAGGCACTGTGCGCTTTATATGTAAATGACAATATAACGTCATCAACCGTGCTTGGAAGGTCTATATTGTAACAGTATGGGTCAATTTTAAATGCAAACCAATATAACTCCACTATTACAGGGAGCGGCCACACAAAAAAAACCCACAAAATATTTAACACAATAAACACAACTATTTTAAGGGCACTCAGCATATAATTTTATCACTATAATTGGAACCTCAATTTAAAAGATCAAGGGAAAAATTATAATAGTTGAAAAGGATTTTTTTGAAGTTAACTGAATCACCTAATCAGAATATTTAATCAAAAATAATATAACACACATTTCCCCAGATGTTGACTACCTGTTACCACACTGTATAATGGTAACTGTTTTAACTGTTTCATGTCAGCTTACACAATTCCCACTGTTGCAATTTGGCCCCTTTTAGACAGGCAGTTCGATCAGGTCCATCGGTCAGTTTTTCAGACAGACCTAAACGGATGCCCAATGTAAGTCTATGGGCATCCGGATCTAAACAGACAAGCGTCTGTTTACATCTGATTGCCCCCTAATCTGTCCAGGTCAAGAAAAACAGATTGAACAGTCTTCTGTTTGGCTGGACCTGACCATGCCAGATTAGCGGTAATCTGATGAAAACAGACATACAGTATGTGCATTTACATCCGATGCCCCATAGACTGACATGGGGTCCAGTCATTTAATTTTTTTCTCCATTGTAAGAACTGGATGGACACACACAGATGTCACAGTGGTGATCCATACTCCTCTGATCAGGAGGACATTTGTGCATGGATCCCCTCCTGATCGGACTATGTGAACGGGGCCTTTCATTTGTGTAACACACATTAACACAATGCTACATGAATAGTTATACTGTTTCTATATGTAGCGCTCACCCCCTAAGGAGCCGCTGAATAACCAGATATTTCTATCCCCCTGCACCAATGTACCGCCCAAATCTTGGATCCACAGCACACCAACACACCTTTGAACAGTTTTATAGCAGATTTAATAATATCACAATATACAAAGCAACTATGGCAATAGTATACCCAACAATCACACAAAGGGATATAAGGCAGCAGGCTAAGGCAATCTACAACTCAGTAGATGCAGCTATATATATATTGCATGCACGAAAACCAGCAATGTCAGATTGTTTCAGATAATACACTTAAATTGAATATAATCAACAGTAATATTTCTACTTAACAGTATCTAGTCCACTCTAAACTACTGGCCAGTAGTACTGTCCTAGGCTAGCCAACGTTGGGGCCCTTGCTGTATAGCAGATGCAGAAAGTACAGTTGTTGCAATGGCCAAAGGCCTCTCACCACTTCCAGTGTCCCTTTGGGAAAAGGAGGATGATTGTCTGTGGAAGGTGAATGTCCCTCTTTCCTCAGACCGACGTCTGTGAAAGGATGTAGTCTTCTAAGGCCTGTGGCAAGACATCTCGGATCGTCTAAGGGCCGTCTAGGGTCATCTAGGGTACCTGGCAATGATCTCAGTCAGCTCCGTCGGCTCCACTCACTCAGCTGGGCAGGCTGGATTACTCCGGTGGCTGGTTCAGACACGCGACTAGGCCTCAGTTCGGGTGCTCAAACACAGTCTCCTCGGTTTAGCAGATGAACATCAGTCTTTCAGGATGCGGCTGTACCGATTCTGTGTGTCCCAAACTGTCAGTGGGAATC
>NW_017306761.1:18188-26462 GCF_000935625.1 Nanorana parkeri | reverse complement strand
TCAGATAATACACTTAAATTGAATATAATCAACAGTAATATCTCTACTTAACAGTATCTAGTCCACTCTAAACTACTGGCCAGTAGTACTGTCCTAGGCTAGCCAACGTTGGGGCCCTTGCTGTATAGCAGATGTAGAAAGTACAGTTGTTGCAATGGCCAAAGGCCTCTCACCACTTCCAGTGTCCCTTTGGGAAAAGGAGGATGATTGTCTGTGGAAGGTGAATGTCCCTCTTTCCTCAGACCGACGTCTGTGAAAGGATGTAGTCTTCTAAGGCCTGTGGCAAGACATCTCGGATCGTCTAAGGGCCGTCTAGGGTCATCTAGGGTACCTGGCAATGATCTCAGTCAGCTCCGTCGGCTCCACTCACTCAGCTGGGCAGGCTGGATTACTCCGGTGGCTGGTTCAGACACGCGACTAGGCCTCAGTTCGGGTGCTCAAACACAGTCTCCTCGGTTTAGCAGATGAACATCAGTCTTTCAGGATGCGGCTGTACCGATTCTGTGTGTCCCAAACTGTCAGTGGGAATCACCCAGTTCTGTTGCCTGCAGTCCTAATTCACACAGTGCCTCACACACAGGCCTGTCTCCTCCAGATCCCCCAGTCAGACTGGGCACGCTCAGTCACTGCAATCCATAGCCCTTCCTCCTTCCTCTCGCACAGCATTCTGGGAGTCGTAGTTCACAAAAGCTCTATTAACAATCCCCAGTGTCAGCTCTGCACTGCAATCCCCACAAATCTCTGCTTCAGATCACACACAGTGACAAATTAACTCCTTACTGTTAGGAACAGGAATCGCTGTGATAGCACATATATGTATAATATATAGGGGCTACATTTATATAAATGTTAATCACAGTGCTAACTGCACAAATCCTATGATATTGCAGTTTTTATTTTGGCGCCTTGCTCCTCCAAACAATAAAATAAAAAAAGTGTATGTGTTCTTTGCAATAATGACTATTACTTTCATCTGTGCAATTATTATTTTTAGCTCTCATTGTTGAAAAAAATGATTCTTATGGTGTATCAATAATAACTTATTTATTATAGCTCATTGTCCCTCAAAGTGACCCTATGATCTGCCTATGCATCGCAAAGCTATGGGTTAACTTTAAGGCAGTTACCAACAATGGTACATAGTCAAACAATCAGGCCTATAGTGACTCGCTAGCCAGAGCAAGATCCTTGTTTTATAGAGGTGGAATGAGAAGAAGGCTTCCATTGGGAAGGTAAAACAGGTCTGTGTCTCTATGTTCTCATCCTCACCACATGCCAAGAATCCAAGCCTGAGGTGAAATGTCAGCCCACCTCACATTTGGGGTCTCTAATTACCTTTCAAGGGGTAAGGGGGTGATACATTAGATTGCTTATACATGTTTCATCAGCCTCTGACAGCTTCTTCATGGAGGTATGGTATAGAGATTCAGTGTCTAATATTCCTTAATTCCCAGACCTGCACAAATACCTTTTTCAGGAGCATCTGTTAACATACACATATTTGTGTTTTACAAACTAGATGATCCAGAACTGCATCAGCAGCAAATCTGTCATTCTATCTAATTTATTCTTAGTTTTAGATGAAATTAGGAAAGGTTACAACTTCTTTCACATTTTACTTCTGTTTGTGTCCCCAAGTAGGAGATCTCCCATTACTTCCTGTTCCTGTAAGAAGAAGTTCAAGGATACATCTCTGGAAGAGACAAACCACTTTTCTTTGTAGAGGGGGAAAGGCAGATAAAGGTCGGATCCTTTCTCTCATACAAGGTCACAAACAATATAACATCTTAAACTCACCCCAGTTCTATACAGAACTTAAAAAAAAAGTTATTGTTGGAGTTGGGCTTTAACTGTGCCTTCTTCAGATAACTATCTCATTTCAGAAAAGCCCATAAATATTGTTTATAAAGTTTTACATGAAGCACAGAGCCTGTTTATTGCGTGAACATATAATTATTTCATGTGACAAACAATAAAAACTCTTTTGAGATTTTATGAAATAACTTGGTAACAATTTCTTTAGTAATAAATGCATTAATATAAAATTATCATCTGCGGAGGCAGCACTGCGGGTGGTCCTATGCCTTGTTCCACCATCGTTTAAGGGAATGTGTTGTATTTTTGTAAATATTTTTTTTAATTTATTTATGAAATTCAGGACTAAAAATATTTTTTTTTTAAATGATTTGATTTCTTTTGAGTCCAGTGGAACATTGCTTAAAAAGAACCCAAGGCCTCTATTGTTTCTTTATAACTTAAAAAGCAGACAGAGACAGTCTACTGTGTTATTAAGTAACTGAAAGTGGTGTACATCACAGTGAAGCTTGACTCCACTGTATTTTATGGTCCTGTGCCAATGAGTTTATAGCTGCAGAGCATGTTTATGAGAAATCTCTGTTTCTGGGAGGCTGTCAGACCCTGTTGAGTGGAGAGGCAATACATTCTTCACTGGGTTCCTACTGGATGGCAGACAGGCTGTAAACTTCAGAACATAATGCATCCCAGATGTAAGTGAGAGATTTTCTGTGATACATTATGCTGGCACTGGCAAAAGAACACATTGCAGTATAAACTGCCTCACTGATCATAGCTATCATTAAATTAGAAAAGGCAGGGCCAGATTCCACATGCTCTCCAGTCCATTTTAATTACATGCTTGTGGTTTTATGCAGAAATGCAGCAAGTCATAAACCTCTTCCAGTAGGGACTCAACAGACTTCTAATAAGGCCCTGTCATAAATGGCTTGTAGTGAACAGTCTAGGAGCAATACATGTCTATTTTGTTTATTTTTTTATCTGCAACTGAATTCCCAGAACCCCACATTTTACATACAGTAATTCATAAGTCTTGCTGTGATAGCATTACCTTCATAAAAGGTGGTTACACAAATGTATAAGGAATATACAAGTCAGGTAAACACCAAACACACCTACTTCCCAAGGTTCAGTAAGCTATTGAAATATATTAGAGTTCTTAAGAGAGATGTGCTGTACATAATATCTATGTTATATTTGATATCTAACAAATTGTATTTTCGTTCTGCTAATTAATATGTTAGTTGGCAGATTGTGAAATCTTGTCAGATAGAAATATAGATGTATTTGGGGTATTTGGCATTATGCAACAAATAAAACACACCTTTAGATCTGGAGTATCATGTCTCCATGGACAACTAAAAGCTGTTGCATTTGGTAACTGCAGCTCTTGTTTAACATCTAAACTACCAGATACAGAGAGTCACTTTTTCTGAGGGCCTCTGACATTTATTTTAATTTTTTAAAATATGTTTTTTACTGTTGCTTAAATCTCCTTATTAATATATTTTCTGTTTATATTTATTTGCATATTTTTTCTTTGTTTTCATTAAAACAATATTTAATATTAAACAATATTTAATATTTCAATATTTACATTGCCTACATGCCTTGCTAAAATTTCAAGGCACCCTGGTTGAAAAAGGCTGGTGTACAAAAAGAAGTTCACAAATGATCACTGTTATTATTTTCTGCCAGTCCTTTGTTACGTAGGAACTTAAGTTCCAAATTGTTATGCTATTTTAGGGATAAGTGCTTATTGGTTTTGAGTAGAGTTAGAAAAAGTTAGAGCCATTATTATTTTTATTATTGCTTTCTATGTCCTTGTATGGGAGGTTACCATTCACTTCCTGACCTGGTGACTAGGGATGCACCGATACCAAGTTCCGTACTCGGTACAAGTACAAGTACAGATACTTTTCAAGCTCCAAGACTAGACTAGAGAAAAATTCAAAAGTTAGAAGGCAGCTGTCATTTGTAAGGAGCACACAGAGCTCCTGGGATTTGTATATCTCTGTTTTAATGTATGATTTTGTTTTTATAAATATAAATAAAGGGATGCACAGATACCATTTTTGCAAGTACCAGTACTGATACTTGCCCAAGTACTCACAGATACAAGTACTGATACATTTTTGTTTATTGTCATGTGACAGTTTTTCTAAAACAATATTGACTAATGATTTAAGGACAGTGGTGGAGCACCAGAGCCAGATCTCAGCTGCAACAGCTGCAACCCTGTTAATTCTCTTGAAAATGCCAAGTATCGGCACTGATATCTGAACTGGTATCGGTGCATCCCTACTGGTAACCACATTATTACCAGAACAGGAAGTGTTGGAAATCAACACAACAGCAACACAAACACTTTTCCTTTGTAGAATCTGGAAAGGTTAGAACCCTTGTCAACTATTGTTTATGCGGTTTGCCCCTCACTACGAGTCCCTATGTTTTCAGAGGAACAGGAAGCATGTGGAAACTTCCCAACAGGGCCACCAAAAACATTAAAACATAACAGAGGTTTTACCTCTTCTCCATTCTATCCTAATCTAATTCTGTCACACTTTAATGCCGGCAAACTAACAGGTTTGTCTGTTATGAGCAGGTGACTGGTCCACTTTGATAAAATATTCATGTGAATTACTTAAATAATTTCAAAATACATGGCGCTAGCTACAGTATGTAAACCTTTTAAGCGTGCAGTAGTTGTAGATTTTATAAATATTAGCATTCGCACTTGTGGATGTCCCGCCCTTTTTATTTATAAATAAACGACAGCTGCAGCGAAAGACCAACAAAGCAAAAAGCAATATGGCCACAAGATTGCTAAAACAATACACCGCGCTATCTCCCATTATTGTGAAACAATTGAATATGACCCCTAAATCTCCAAATAAACCCAAAACACACCTATGTGTGTATACCACCGTATATCAAGTGTACACATAAAATACAATAGTTATAGTGCAAAAAATATTAAACAATGTGAAATAATGTGTGACTCATTAATATTCAAATATATGCAAATCAATCAGCATAAATCATCAAACAATGTGAATAGTTGTAGGGAGTTGTGATCAATGCAATTTGACCATTCAAATCTGTTGAGTGGGGAGCATTGTTTTTTCTTTGGCTTGGGATTATATGATTACACATATACATTTTTTCATAATTTTTTCATCACTGTTTGAATTGATCACGAGTTATCTTTGTCCTGTGAGGATCTGATGAAGTTTTGTAATTTATATGGACTTTAGTTAGTTAGTTAGTTATATATTTATTGATCATCCTTTATTTATGTACACACTATTCACATTGTTTGATGATTTATGCTGATTGATTTGCATATATTCGAATATTAATGAGTCACACATTATTTAATATTTTTTGCACTATAACTATTGTATTTTATGTGTACACTTGATATACGGTGGTATACGCACATAGGTGTGTTTTGGGTTTATTTGGAGATTTAGGGGTCATATTCAATTGTTTCACAATAAGGGGAGATAGCGCGGTGTATTGTTTTAGCACAATAGTTGTCGATTGCCAAGGGCATGCGGTTATACATACACACACAGATGCTTTGTGTAAACACATTTCCGGATAGATAACTATGTATCAAATTACAGACATTTCCAAGCAGAGAAAACACAAGTTTTCATCTTGCTCTTAAACAACATGGAGCAAGCTCTCATGGCCTATTTTGTATCCTTGCATCAAATGAAAAAACTTTACCTGTATAATTTATGCACAATCTTTTTTTATATGAGATATCAAAGCAGAAAAAAAATACATACTGACATTGTGCGGTTTAAAAATACAAGCAACCAACAGCATGAATAACAGATATTATCCTCCAATCAGCATGCAATTAACGTAGGCAGTAATTACATCAAATTGCAGATTTTCTGTTTATAGCAGTGATCTTTTTCTATTGTGAAAATTGAAATGCTTAGGTACACGATCTCACAAATAAACCATTTCAAGTTAAATCAGGTGCATCATGTACAGTATCTTGGATCTTTATGCCGCAATATACTTCATACTTGAAGCCCTTTATCGCTTTGGTCCTAGGACATCGTTATTAGTCTTGATTAATATTTGTTTACATGTTTTTGGTTTTTTTCATAACTATAATAAAGTACTTGACATAATTATATGTTGCCTATGTATAGCTCGGAATAAATTATTCAAATTTCTATGTAGAGTAAGTTGAAAAATACACCGCATGTAAACATGGAAATGGCATGTACATCCGGTATATAGCTAATATTCTCTTTAATCCCTGAATACTTAAATATAGACTTATATTAATAATGATAATTAATAGAATCACAATGATTGCATATTTCAAGTTTCCATGCTGATATTTACTGTACAGGATATTTGAGCAGTAGACACGCCTCACTAATTATTATGTTATCTCTCACAAATAAAGGTAATGAATTCGATTAATGATTCATTTAAAATAATTAAAATTACTTCTTATAGTTTCACTAAATTTCTTGGTGTCAAATGGTATGGGTCATGGTTAACAATAACAAATTATACCCGCCCATACCCGGTGTATAATTTATGTAATCTCTCCTTCAAGTTTCATTTATTTATCAACAAGTACATTTTTTTAAATAAGTGGCGGTTCTAGGATAGTTGTGCTGTTCCACGCTATAATCTGGAATTTCCATTTAACAAGGCAAAGAAAATGTGCAAATTGGAATAATGTAAAGCAGAGATCTGGGCAAATCAAATCTTAACCATTGCAGTGGGGCTGCCCTCATATTGCAAGGATTAAGTGCTTGTTTTGTCTACGGAGGTAAAATAGCAAAGTTATACTCACCTGTACCATGATCCTGGCTTGCTCCTTCACCGCTCCCTGCAGCCTGTGTCCTCCTCCATTCCAGCAATGGGATGTCCCTAAGTGTCCTCACGTTCTATACATTGAACATATAGAACATGATGACTCACATGACCTTAGACCACTGGAGTGGAGGGAGAGCGAGGCAAGGGGAAGTGCTCTAAGACAAGCCGGGTTTGGGGTTCGGACTCGTATAACTTTTTTTTTTAGCTCCCTAGCCGATATGACACTTAACCCTTGCAGTGCTGTGTATCCCCACTGCCAGGATTTTATTTGCCCAGAGTTCTGCTTTTAAGTTGGACATCAGGCTAACTGCTATATACATAGATAAAATACCTATATGGGAGCTGTTTTACCTCCCAAAGGATTTACATTTCTGTCCATCCATTCCTGAGATTTATGCATCTCTGCCTCACTGCACAGCCCTTCATGTTCTGATTTTTAACTGCTTTAGTTTTCTGTCACTTCCAGGTCTCCTTTTATCCTCCACCCTGTGACTGGACAAATTCTTTATGGGTGAAAAGAGAAGCAGCACACTGATGATCTATCATCACTCTGCTCTCTCTTCCTGTTAGCAGGTTCTTTGCACTCCCACACATTTGAGCGACTTCTCGTGCTGCTTCTTTTTTCTCCAGTCTTAAGCTGCGCATACACCTATAGATTTTCTATCGATTTTTTTTCTATCAGACTATGGTCAGATGGAAAAAGTGCAACAGATTTCTCCATCTACGCTAGACTGTGTGGACGGATGAATCTTCCGCTGGGCCAAGCTTCAGTATCCTGCTAGTCGGCCCCGCTGGCTCTCAAAATACCTGAATAATGCCTGCATCCAATCAGATTGTTCAGGTATTTTCAGGTATTCTATGGTCCATATGACCATAGAAAAGCTGCAGATAATCTATAGGTGTATGGCCAGCTTAAGCTACAATGTACAGGAACGGCAGGAGGCTGATACCATGTCACATGTTGGTGCTTTTACTGCTTACATTTAAGGATGTATTAATGATTACAGCAGGGCTCAAAATTTCCACTTGCCTCCTTGCAATTGGCGAGTGGAAATTCATCGGCGGGGGGTGTGCCGCCTGGCCGGATGGGGGTGAAACTACCGCTGCTTCTGATCGCTCTCTTAAGTTTTCTCTTCTCTGGTCAGAGTGAAGGGAAGACCGTTGAACTGATTCTTCTCCTCCTTGGTCACTGCAGCTACAGAGCGGACGAGGAGAAGAAGAATCAGTTTGGCTGTCTTGCCTTTATGTTTCTTGTCCACTCATTAACTGATTGGCTCCTTCTTTCTTTCATGCTCCAGCTCTGCTGTACAGGGACTCTGAGAGGCGTATACCAGGTCACATTTTAAGTACTGATTGTATTTAAAAATACATTTAATGATGCATTCCTGATTACAGAACTGCATTAATTTGTGTCTTTTATAACTGCACGGAGTTCAGCTTTAAAAAAAAAGTCAAATGTTCAAAATCAATGAAAGGTCAAATGTTATTGGTTATTAAATCTTATTGGTTGCACTTTGTACTTTACCAGTGGACTTTGCATCTGCTTGTTAAGCAAAACAACTGTTAACAATTTTAGGTTAAAAACAGGTTTTTTGC